>NC_056746.1:753756892-753816892 GCF_019279795.1 Protopterus annectens | reverse complement strand
AAGATCAGCTATACAATTTCTCAGCTGATTAGCACAAGAAGTTTGGAAAAAGCCAAAAGTAATGGGGGAACAGAGGTAAAAAATCAGGCACAGAATTTTAATTATTGCTGCTATAAATTCAGAAAGTTGCTAGAATAGCAGGTTTTATATTAGCACTCATTTTTGTAGGATATGAGGTCTGACACTCAAATGTCTAAGATTTAATGACATCAGTCCTCCATGACTGACAGAAAAGCACACTTTTTATAAAGAAAAGATCAAAAATATGAGGCAAAAATCTGGATATTCTGTGAACATCTGGACAGCTGAGAGGTATGCCAATAGGGAATGGCTAGCAAAAAAACACAGATTCAAAGATTGTCCATTCAGACACTTAGCCCAAATTCCCAATTGCCTCAAAGCACTGTCTGATTAAGTGATTTGCTCAAGGTTAGATATAATAGGTCCAATGGCAACTGGTCATTGGAGTTTCACCTTACATTGGGCACCCTACGAGTGGTTAAATATAGTAAGTAAAAGAAGGTGGAAAGATCCAAATGCTGCACCCTTTGCACAGAATGCAGATCATTAAACACCAGAGCTTTACTCTTCTGAGCTAAGTATCAAAGAAGCAACAATTTTTAACTAAATTCAGAAATCATGTAGAGAAACCCATATAGTAGTAATATGCAGCAATGACTGCATAATTCATTTTTATTTTATGCTATTCTACTTTATTTTGGTGTTTAGTCAATAAACCCCTTTTCAGCAGACATATGGGGAGGAAAGCTTCAACATATCACAATACATTTTCAACAGACCTTCAGTAATATAAATGAAGAAACGTTAAGTAATAAACATTAAAAATTACACATATATTTGCAAATTAGATTACATTTGTATGAAATAAACAAAACTATTACACTGTAAAATACTTATACATTATCTAGATGTTGGACATTGAGCATTTGAAGAGGTGTATTAGTGAGTTTGTCAAATAGATAATACATCTTGTGATTAGTGTTTAAAAATTCAAAGAAGGAAAAGCAAGGGGAATAACTCACTAGGGTAGAAAAATTTAATATTGTAGGTAAATGTTGGGGTACAAAGCAGGTTCAGTGACAATTATATATGGCTATCAGATTTATATTACAAGGTTAGAGGTGGCGTGACAAGCACTGCCATAAAACTATGTATATGGCCGGGAGATGCTAGTAAAATTATTAAGGCATTGGCAAGGACAGGTTGTGGGGCACAGGATTCTGAGTGAAGAGGAGTGGTTTGAGATTTGGGAATATAAGGTTACAGTGGCTTTTATCTGGGTGATATACAGCAATAGATCCACTGATTTCATAGTTGAAATTTTAGTTGTATTTTAAATGTTTACATTCTGAATGGATTTCAGTGGTAGTAGAATGTGGTTCCATAATTTAATGCAGTATTAGATGATTTGCTTATTTTCCTCTAGAGCATAGATGTCTACTGGTGGAGTTGCGTTCTATTATGTTTTTAAGAACTGGGGAATTTTCTGGCTTATGGAAAAGCCTATGCATTGTTTTTAGCTGAGAAAGATCTAGGTGACATGTTAGTTCTAACCCGTTTAATTATCTGAGTGCTAGACAGTGGTGTGCTCTATTGATATACCCCAGGATTCAATAAAGTCTGTGTAGGTTCAGTGTAGAGCCTACATGGAATGTATCAATATACACTGCCATGATTCTCCCTCGGCAGCATGCCATGCATATTAATTGTGGTGCACACCTAAGGGAGGTCAGAACAACACTGATACTGAATCCGTGTAAGACCGACAGCACACCCACATACATTTCGGCCCGTTAACCTTGACCAAAACGTGTACAAGACATTTTATTTCACTAAGCTGGATTTATTTTAATTTTTTTTTTTTTTTTATGATTATGTACTTGTTTGCGCGATGCATCATGTTATTTAGCTATGCTTAGCTTTGCACAGCCATACATCAGACATGTGCCAGACATCTAAAAATAGAACTCGATGTGCTCAATTTCTATTTTTTATGTTTATGTGCTTGTTTGTGCGATGCACCATGCTATTTAGCTATGCTGAACACTGCATACTTATGCATTAGACATATGCTAGATAGCTAAAAATAGAAACTAGATGCATTTAATTGGCATAGTTCTGTGGTGCTTAGCAATGCACAAACTGTGTCAATTGACTGACATATCGGTTGATTTTAAATTAAATAATTGTTACATTTAGAAAAGGTGTGTGGTGCTAAGTATTCCGTAAACAGGGTCAACAGTTTTTTCATGCTTACATGTTGCTAAGCTTTGCTTAAACATGGGTTGGGCGAGTTTGCCTGATGCTAAGTGATGCAGCACATTTTTGAAAGTTACATTATAACGTGCAGTTGAGGGAATGCAGCCTATTTAAAAGGCAATAGGTGAGAATTTCACATTATTCCTTGGAACCTGACCTTCACTGATGTTCATGGCTGTTGTTATGGGGGAAGATGTGCACTTTAGGGCACAATAGTGGGGTGTGCAGGAGTCCAGAGTTTTCAGTGTATTCTGTGTAGACCACTATGTACTCCATCTGCTGCAGGGCAACTATCAAGTCTTAGAGTGTAAGTCTGAGGCCTGAGATAGTTTGGCCAGGGACATGACCAGTGCAATTGCTATCCCCCACCCAGGTAAGCATGTTGCCGCCATTATGATGACCTGTATCAAAGGAAGAGGGGAAACTTGGATGGGTCTATATTATGAAATCAACATTTGAAAATGTCGACTCACATTTGTTCGACACAAAAATGTCAAACTCCAACATACTCAAATGGCCAAATCACTGATTTCTTTCTGACAGAAAGAAATCAGTCGGCCAAAAACCAAAGCCACACAAAAACAAACATATTTAAGTGGGGGGCTTTGCCCCCCAGACCCCCCAACTAGATATTCTAACTCTGAGACCGCACTGCACTCAGGGAAAGGGCAGGTGTAACAAAACGGCCAACCGATTTCTTTCCCTTGTAAAGAAATCAGTGATTTGGCCATTCGGGAAAGTTGGAGTTTGACATTTCCATGTCGAACAAATGTGAGTCAACATTTTCAGATATTGATTTTGTGATATAGTTCCACTTGGATACATGGATCCAAGAAGCATGGGATGGGCACAACCCCACATATACGTAAGAATGTTTTCTAGTAATTTATAAATATACAAGCTGAATCTGTGCAAAACTGGTATGCATAATGGTTTCCTTCTCTTACCACAGCTGCAGAAGAGAGGGCATGAAATGTCAAGTCCCATGCAATGCATTTGGCCAGGATGACGCAAGAGCGTGGTATGTTAGAAAATCAATAAAGTAATAAATTAATGCATTACTTAATAATAAAGTAAATACAGATATTGCAGTCTTAGTCATGTATGCAATACCTGGGATATCATAGACTTTTATTAATATGTCAGTGCATATCTCAACTGTTAAAGCAAGCACGGCCGGCCTTAGGCATAGGCGAACTAGGCGACCGCCTAGGGCGCTGTACAGGCCGGCTTTTTTAAAGGGCGCAAATTTTATTTATCTTATTTTAACATAAATTTTGATCTCTTCTCGGCAGTCGGCACCTTGTTCAAGGGTGCTGGAACCATAAGGAGAGGGGGAGGGCAAGTGCCCTCCCACTTACAGCTGCAGGTGGCCAGGATCCTTTAACATTACAGCATGCACAGTACGAGAGTCTGTGCATCATGACGCCAACGTGGATTTAAATACATTCTGTAATTCTGCATGGAATTTAAGCCAGCAGTTCGTTTAAGGTTGAGTTAAGTCCATGTGTTTGCATTTGATGATGTGACTGTTTGGTTTAGAAAGAACTAGGTAAGTGTGTAATTTAAATTGTTTGTGTATGAGAGAGAAAGTGTGTGTGTAATTTAAATAATTTGTTTGTGTATGAGAGAGAAAGTGTGTGTGTAATTTAAATTGTTTGCGTATGAGAGAAAGTGTGCATGTGTAATTTATATCGTTTGTGTATGAGAGAGAAAGCACGTGTGTAATTTAAATCATTTGTTTGTGTATGAGAGGGAAAGTGTGTGTGTAATTTAAATTGTTTGTGTATGAGAGAAAGTGTGTGTGTGTAATTGAAATCGTTTGTGTATGAGAGGAAGTGTGTGTGTGTAATGTAAAACGTTTGTGTATGAGAGAGAAAGCATGTGGGTAATTTAAATAATTTGTCTGTGTATGAGAGAGAAAGCGCGTGTGTAATTTAAATCATTAGTTTGTGTATGAGAGAGAAAGTGTGTCTCCAACCAAGATGTTTTAAGTGCGAAGTTTCTGTAAATCTCAGGCGCTGTACGGATTGGAGGGGTGGGGTTTGGAATGTTGGCTTAGTCAAATACTTTTTGGTGTATTCTGATGAAAAGGAAAAATGCGAGAGTGTTAACCACTCATTTCAAAATGTGTACTTACTTTTGTTAAAAAAACTGGTCTACACTCCATTATTTTTTGGGGAAAATAAATTAAGCTAATTAACCGTACTACTAGAAAGAGGTTAACTAAGGTTAGTATGGCATCGGGAAGTAGTTTGAGTCTGAGCTTGTATTTCAGAATGTTCTACTGTTCTCCTAATTTGGTCAATTTGGTCTAATTTATTATATAACCTTTTTACTCACTGATCGCAGTTGGCTAGGTGATGAATGTATGATCTTTAGTATAATGTTTTATTTGGTGTTACCGTAGTCTGATTACAGCAGTTTATAGTTAATAAGTTACCATTACTTTAAATGATCTACCAACACAGACGTTCTCTTTATAGGAGTAAAATGTGTCAAATATTTATTATTTTTCTGAATTGTATGAGTTGTTGAATTTACTAAAGTAACATTTAAGTTAAAAGGATTGCTAGTGATTTGATCTTTGCTTCTGTGTAGCTGTAACGATAGTTGAGTTTTTATTATGACTACAGTATATTGTATAAGATATTTTTTTTTCCATTTATATTTTTTAATTATAATTTTATGTCAGAGTTTAATTATTATTTTATATCAGATTTTTTTTCTGGGAGGGGGTGGTATTAAAGTCTTACTGTACTTGTAATCTATTTGGAAACAGCTGTTAAGATCTCTTTCTGTAGCTGCCGTAATTTGTCATTATACTTTTAAGGGGGTTACATATCCCACAAAGACTTCTACTCTGATTGTATTTTTGTTGGGTTCCATTCACATCTTTGCCTCCTGGGAGAGCTATGATAATTTTAGCAAATGCCCATATGGCAATGAGCATACCTCTCAACTGTCCAGATTTTTGCCTCATATTTTTGACCTATTCCTCATACAATTTATGGTTTTCTGGCAAATCATTGAGGATTGAAATAACTAAATGTCATACATTCGAGTTTGTCTTCATTTCCTTCAGAAAATGCCAGCTATAAGTCTATAAGAGGAATATTTGTAATCTGTCCCTCTTTTGCTACCCCCCCCCCACACTGTTTCAGGCTTTGTTCAGCATTCTTGTGCTAAGAGATTGAGAAGTATGGAGGCATGTATGTAATGCACTACTTGCCGATTATTTGGTGCATTTTAAGGGGGAGGATAGGGGTTTTGCATTCCTGAGTGTGTCCTCTTTTATATAAGATGCATAGTAACTATAAACTTGTCAGTTTCTCAGTTATTCCTTATTGCAATATTGCCAGCTTACCATTTTTTTTGTGTAATGTAGGAAAGTAATTCTTCAAGGGCAGCAGGCAGTGAATTGGTAGATAAAACATTGAAATGTAAAACTGTTTGCCAGTAACAGATTGTTCATTATTAAAAAAATCTCTTTAATGTACAATTATTTTAATGAATTTTACTTCTGCAGAAATTGTGCTTATTGACTTGTGGATTGTAATGACAGAACTGTGGCCTTTTATGGTTAAAATATTCTGAAATGGGCAGGTTTGTCATTATTGGGTCGTGCATTTTGTTGCATTGCTTACTCTAAAAATGTTCAACACTACAAATTTAAAAAGCACACTAACAAGTGGTGCTTTATTATACAAGGTATATAATTTAATACAATCAGGAAGGTGAATCAAAGGACACACACATGTATGCATATCCCTAAAATGTGTTCAAGGAGTCCATTTTGAAAACAGCCCAAAGGTAAACTTGAGCCTCTACTTGTTCAGGTGCAATTTTTATGAATGTGGATTTTCATGCTGTTTCAATAGCAGAAAAGTTTATTGCTCATGCTAAATCTGTTTTTGTTGTGAGACTGTATTGTTTAGCAAATGGCTATCTGTGTTTGTGCTATTCAAGCTTAAGCTACTGTACATATGGAGGAGGGAGGTTGCTATTCTACTTTCACTGAGTTGTAAGGTTTACTCGCCTACCCCAAAGTAAATTAAACTGTTTAGATTAACTTAAGCAACTCTTTGAAACAAGGCATGTGGGGTTCTGTTTTCTGAGGACATGACTTTTATACTAAAATATATGTGAAGGGACAACTGATAAAGCAGGTTTATTAAAGCAAAATTCCACTGTCCTTCACTTGCACTTTAACTACATTACAAGGTATCTTTTCTTTGTATGCATTTAAATGAAGGAAATGGCTGGAGTGACTTTCCTGGGGAGTGACCGACCTGTGGGTGTGACTTATAGGGGTGTTTCATGAGCATGGTATGGGTGGGGCTTAAGGGGTGCCGGAGTACTACTTCGCCTAGGGCACCAGTTCAGCTAAGGCCGGCCCTGAAAGCAAGTTAAAGCAAGTAAAAATGCAGTACTGTGTAGCATAGCTTCCAACCATTAGTTAATGTTGTGGTTTACCTAGATTAAGAGTCAATGTTGTGGTCTGCTCATTGTCTGAAATATGCTGTAGATTGCACTCAATAAATGAACAGGGTAAACATGTAAGTTAACAAAGTCCTAGACAGCTATCTATATGTGTAAATGCAAGATTTGAAACAACATGAATAAATAAAGTGTAAAAGGACACAGTGCTCTGATAATTTATTGTTTCAAATAAAATGTTCGGTATTACTGTAGTCACTGCTTGTGAGTTCTAATCCCTCACCAGACAACAAGAGAAATTGTGCAGTAGTCAATACTGTATTCACATGTCATAAATGATAACCATGCTTGCATATGAAGATGTGAAATGCACATCCATAGACCTGTGTCAAGACTGCCCAGCTCTCAAGTGTAATCAGTGTAAATGAACATATCTCTCAACTGTCATGATTTTTGCAGAATGCACTGAATATTGCCATGTATGTCTGGTCTGTTTGGTATATGATCTTGTTTTACTGGTCAGCCTCTGCCACGTTGTTAGGGATCAATGTCAGAAAAAATGTCACTCCTCTGATTTGCAGATGTATGACATCATTTGAAATGCAATTTAATTGCAAATCTGTTATCAGAACAGCTTGCTACTATTGTATAAGCACACTATGTAAGATTGTTCCCTGTCATTGTGCCTTTGTCCCACCATTACGTATGTATGGCTTGGCCCATAATGTCCTATGATAAGAGGTTGAAAGGTACATGGAACATCATGTATACAATATAAGCAACACTGAATGATTGCTGGGTGCATTATGATCTGTACTATAGTGTGTGTGCAAGGAACAGGGTACTATTCCAAATAATGAATGGCATAGCAGTCAGTCGTCTCACAAGAGAAATCTAGCATATTTAGAAGTATGTAGTTGTAGGCTGTTAGTGATATTATATGAGAAGTTACTAATGTTCTTCTTTTTTCTCTCACCCCACCCCTTCTCTTATTTTATTTATTTAATCAAATATATTTATTATTATCATTTGATATTATCATATTATGTGTTATTACCTCTTATGTTGTCCTTATGTATAATTTAATATTGCTTTGCTGTTAAAAAAACATTCATTCACATTATTGTTCTGTTTCTCATTATATTATTTTCATTTCATTTCCATTATTCATTATTTTTTACTCTTATGTTATTACATTTTTAGGTTATGTTTATTTTTCCTTTATGTTGATATTTTATTTACCACAGCACAACAAGGTAGACTGCTTCCCAGTAATCCACCTACCTTGGCTCCCCTGGCCAAGGCACCAGGGCCCAGCAAATCAGGGCCACAGCCTGATGGCACCCCCTCTGCTGCCCCTGGACCTACCTGCTCCATCAGGTAGTTCCACCCCACAGGCTTGGGCTGTGGCCCCTTCTGGGAGTGGAGGTAGAGGGAGATGCTTTTGTCACTCAAGAGCAACTGCCAGTCATGGTGTGTAGGCTTGTGCACCAAACTGCTGTTGCATGCCTACGTCGGATAGAGTGCATGCTGTCCATCCAGGTGGGGTAGTCTGTCTCCAGCCACCAATGTCAACCACTGCCTCCACAGTAAAGGTGCAGTGCTACAGTCTCATGGGGTGAGGACTTCAGACACACTGCTACCATGTCTGATGTCCATGGGACCAGAATCCCATAACACCCTCCCCAACGAAGGAGTTCACACTCTCGTGTGTCCCACACCATCCCTGTCTGCTGTCTTGTCTGTCTTGTCTGTCTGCAAATGCTTCCTTACCTTCCCAACTAATACCCCACACATACCACTTTCACCTTAAAAAAAGGAGGGCACCTGTCCCACAAAAAAAAAATCCCATACATAGCTCTCCTTTTCACACACGTGTCCACTGGACACACATAATTTGGTCCAATTGGCTTGACAATGCACTTATGTTGTCATCACCCCTCCCACTTGGGGTGACACTCCAAATTCAGCTAAAAATCTTTTCAAGTGCACAGTTGTTGTTGTTGAAGAAATGGATAGCTCTGGCTGTTTACTTCACCCTTCTTGCACATACCTGCCTGCCTTTCGCTATGTTTTTCCCCCTGCTTGCACCCCATTTCACCACTGTCCTATCTCCCCAGTAGTCTTTTCTTTAAAGAATTTTTGTGCAATAATGTGCATCACTTAGCATTGCTCAAGTATGCTAAATGGCAGTATATTACTACATGCATTTGAATGCATAGTAATCACGTTCAAAAAAACTATACCTGCACCCTATTTCAAACCCAGTACCATTTCACTTGAACAGCAATTCATCAATCTGCCAAGCCACATAGCCAGTTAATTAGCACAGGTGTTTTAAGCAAAACATTTTCTCATCATTAACCGTGTTTACATGATGCTACACATTGTACCACATCATGCAGCAGTCTGCTAAAAAATAATGGAAAAATAGGAATTTAACTGGAACTCTGGTAAAAACATATTTCGCTATAAAGTCATACATATAATAATAGATGTGAGTGAGGTATGTAACAGGAGATAAATGTGCAATTATATGTACAACATGTAAAAACACACCTGCTATAACAGTGACTCTGGTCCTGGGTTCAAATACAGCTGTGCCAGGCATTTAAGATGCATGTATGAGTATGTGTATATCACCACTGCAAATTGTAATATGTATGACTCTCTTACCACCTATTTATCCACCCTAAGCAGGACAGATGGAATGTCTGCTTTTAGATAATGGAAATGAGAGGTCTACATATAGGAACACATTTTAACTATTCCTATTACAACCCTAGGAAATGGACAGAATATCAGACTATGCATTAGCATTAATCCCCGGAGGATTGTGAAGTATGTAATTCAAATTTAGCTTGGTAATACCATTCTGCAGCCCACACTGATTTGTTAGGGATATTACAGACAGTCATAACTGCACAAGTAACATACATACATATATGGAGGTCCTGCTAGAAGCAAGGGCTGCCAGCACACATGCTCCAGATGACTATCATGACATAAAACATGACTTGGCAGTTGTCCACCAGGTAGGTTTGCTCTTCCTTGTGGAGCTAGTTTTGGTCTTATTAGGTATGGCTGAGGCAATGCAGTTAAATAGGTGCTTGTATAAAGCATTGGTGTAGAACTTGGCCTAGTTGCCAATTCCATCTGAGGAGGGAGGTGTAGTACAGGTATTTATACCATCCCATAAGAGATAATCTGCTTTGGATAAGTGCTTTAGTTTCCTTGCTGTTGGGGGTGTGGTGTAAGTGCTTTCGTTTCCTTGCTGTTGGGGGAGGTGGTGTGATAGTTACTTAGAATGAGACCGATTTGTGGTCAGATATCAGTAGGGAAGACCTCACAGTGGGTATGCTAGAGTGCCCCCCCCATATTGATAAGCACCAGATCCAGGAAGTTGGCACCCCTTGTGGGGATGCCAACCAGCAGGTCCAGTGCATTGGAGTTAACAAAGTCAAGGAACCTTTGGGAAAGTGAGTTACAGCACTAGTTATTTACCCAGTCAATGGATGGTTAGTTAAAGTTGCCCAAAACCAGGGTCTTCACATGTATCTTGATAGACTCAAGTAGATCCACATAGGCAGAGTGGGTGTCCTGATTCATAAATGGAGTCCTGTGTCTGGTAATGACTTGAATAGGTGCCCTACCAACAATTAATTGCACCTGAAGTATCTCCAGGGAATCCTATCGATCCTAACCAATCTGGAGGTGTATTTATCTGTAATGAATACTGATACACTGCCTCCTTTAGTTGTCATGCCTTACAGTTTGTTGTCTGAAAGTGTGGAAGGAGGTGTAGCCTGATATAGTCAGGGTGCTCTCCATAGCTGGGAAACAGGTCTCCGTGTCTGCACAAGTGTGTAAGTCTTCCAAAGTGAGGACTGCTTCCAGTGAGTGCAGTTTCATGTTAAGACACCTAGAGTTTAGCAGCATAATCTTGAGGTTGTTTTCATATGGTGTTTTCACATCTGGAATTTTGTCCTTGAGACACCGCCTAATAAGCACACTGTGGGGGTGAAAACCACCTTGGACAGTAGCCAAAATCTGAGGGATGACAGATGAAGACCATCTCTGGCAAAGCATTGAGGTCTGTCAATCATGTCATCCCAGGCTGACAGATACTATATCCCCTTAAAATGACTCCAGAAACTAAGCTAATTATTGAGGTCAATCATTTTCTTGTTTGTATTAAGTTATCATCCTAGGTGAAGATAAAATGCTGCTTAAGGCTAGGGACATACCTGCCTGAGACACATAGTCCAAGAGTTCAGTCATGTCTGTCTTCATATAGTCCATAGAGTTACGTCTCAAGTCATTCACACCAACATGGACTATGACAGAGTTACAACAGTACCTGTTTTGGGGGTACATGAGTGCATGTGTGATATGGCAGATCCTTGCACCTGAGAGACAGCTGACCATTACCTTCTCCTTACCCAGCCTAGTAAAAGGGACATGTGTGTGTCTCTTTATGGAATTGCCTATGACTAATATGTTTATTTTAGTGTTTTGCCTTAAGGGCTTGAGAAGGTAGACACTGGTGTGAGAACTGTTATGTGTGTTGTGTTCTGCAATGGACATATTATGCTTAACATGCTTATGTTTGTGTTTGAGAGGTCTCTGGTGTTTATGTATGTTTCTGGTCAGGACCTTTGCATATGTAAGTATATGTGATGTGGGTTTGGGTGAAGTGAGAAATGAGGTGTGCATGGTGACAACTTGTTCATTGTCATATGTAATGGCTGGTGTGTGAGAGAGCATGTATTCTAGGCTGTTAATAAAGTTGCACCTCTGACATGTTGAGTTTGTGTTACTTGTGGTCCAATGACATGAGTGTGTGGATAATATGGCATATCCTAGCCCCTGATAAGCAACTAACCATGCCTTTCTCCTTAGCTTGGTGACAGAGACATCAGTGCATCTCACAATGGAGTCTGCAATGACTAGAATGTTGGATTGTGTGTTGGCTTGCCTTATGGGCTTATAAGTTGAGCCTCCATGACATGTAGCTCTATGTGTTCATATGTCTGTCGCTTTTACAGTGTGTGTTGGGGCTGCTGAAGTTATTTGTTATCTGCACTTTGTCTATGAGGTCTTTGTCATGTATGGAGGTTAAATTTCAGTGTGTCAGCAAATGTTTACTTTGAATTGTGTGTGATGGGGGCAGGATGTGTACTACTGACTACTTTACTGACAGGAGTACTGACATGTGAGAGCTTTTCCTCCAGTGACATTGTATAGCCACACGTCTCGCATACCATATCAGTTTGTTTGACAATGAACTGGTTGTCAATAAACATGAGGTGATTTCTACATTGCCTCAGGATGCCCATATCCACCAAGGTGGTAATGGTCATAGTGGGAAAATTCATATCCATGGAAACAGACCTTTTTTATTTATTAAAAGTTGTATTGAGAAAATCAATGTCATGAGTATCTGTTTTGCACATATGTGGACAGTGCTTACCACTGCAGGCTAGTTGTCCTCAGTGCAATTCTGTATTGGAGTACATTCCATCATGCTTTCCAAGGAGAAATTTCACTCAAGGTTTCTGAGTCTGTACAGAGCAATGCCAAACACTGGAGGTGAAACTGGTAAGTACACCCTAGCAGTTATCCTGAAGTGAGAAACAAATCAAGCAGTGCTTATTGAAAACAAAGAGTTACGTTATGAAGAATGCTGAAAAGAGGGGAGTCACATGAATGGCTACTACCTGGCTACTACTACTACTACTGATGGTCTTACCATGACTACACTCTGCTGGGATACAATGTTCCTTTTCTTTTCCTCTCACCAGAAGCAAAATGTTAGCACCATTCCCAAGATACGAAGCAGGCCACAGCCTCTTTGTTGATCTACACACTTGTCCCAGATGATGCAAGGGCCTATAGGCTTGTTGTAGACTTTTCTAGGTAGATGCCTTGAATAGCAACCATACCGACTAGTTCAGTTTTGCATGTATTATGCCTTGGGTTCCAAGGTTCCTAGGATTTGACTAGGGTACTGACCTGATGGTGATTAGGAGCATAGCTGCTGCATCACAATATAATGTTCAGTGTCAGGTGACATAGCTGTCCAAGGTTGGTCTATCAAGGTCCACAGCAACAGTAATCCATGTTAGGTAACAGTTTCACAGCAATTCATGCAGCCTGCCTTTTAACAGCATAATGGAGGTGATCTGCATGACATGGATGTGAGGTCTACTTTGAGGAGTGGCCACCTTTGGCAGATGTTCCTGTACCTCCAGCATTTCCTAGGTATGTCATACTGTGCATTTAGGTTCCTGGAACACAAAACTGTAGCCCCACATTATTTCACACAACATCCTTTGTTGTCTGGTTGTTTGACAGGCATTGTAGCCTTGCAAGGTCAAAGTACTTACTACTGCAAAGTTGAACAAGTTTGCTGTGCATGGACAGACATCCGCATCTTCACTGCAAAGAGTGCCTACAGACAGTGTGTCTAAGGCTGTGAACCCAAAGGGTGTAGCAGTACAACCCTGACTTTGCTGGAGTTGTACAGTGTCACATTTGTAAGTATGCTATTGCAACCCTGCCTAATAACAGGATTAGGGTTCAGGAAAGTGCCATATGCCTGGCAAAGCAGCATACTTAACCTGCCATGTTATCCCACACTGTCAGGTACTATTTTACCTTAAAATGACAACATAAAGGTAATAACATCTTATGTGTAAACATCTATCAGGCCACTGCCTAACCATGGTCTGTTGTGATGTATACACAAGGAATAATCTACTGCTGATGGCATTAGCAGTGTCTGTTGAAGAGATGTGGACAGCATCCTCAACCCTTCACTCCTACTCCACAAATGTATGAGAGATGCAACTATATTAAGAGCCTTGAATCCATGCTATCTCACACACCAGTCACTACATATGAAAATGAGCAGGCTGCCAGCATGCACACTTCACCTCCTACTCCACCCAAACCCACATTGCACATACCTACATATGCAGAGGTCATTACCAGAAACATACCTAAACACCAGAGCCCTCCAAAACACAAACACTAGCATGCTACACATAACAATTCTTTTGCAGAACACATTACACATAATAGCTAATGCACAAGTGCCTCCCCGGTCAAACTCCTAAGGCAAAACACAAAATCAAACATATTAGTTATAAGATGATTCCATCAAGAGATGCAGTGATGTCCCTCTCACTAGACTTGATAAGGAAAAGGTCATGGCCAACTGCCTGTCGGGTGCCGGGATACACCATATCACATATGCACTCAAGTCACTCAACAACATGTATTGTTATGACTCTTTCATAGTCCATGTTGGTGTGAATGACTTGAGACATACCTCTCTGGACTGTATGGAGAGAGACATGACTGAACTCTCATACTATGTGTCTATGTGCAGGTATGTCCCTAGCCTTAAGCAGCATTTTACCTTCACCTAGGATGATGCCTCAGTACAAACAGAAAATTATTGACCTCCATAATTACCTTAGTTTCTGGTGCAATTCTAAGGGGATACAGTATCTGTCAGCCTGGGATGACATGACCAATCGGCCTCGATGCTTTGCCAGAGATAGTCTTCATCTGTCACCATAGGATTTCGAATACTGGCCATGGACCTTGCCACCCCCATATTGCCCTTTATAAGCAGTGTCTCAAGGACAAAATTCCCTAATGTATAAACCACATCTAAAAACAGCCTCAAGGTTATGCTGGTAAATGCTAGAAGTTTCAGCACAAAACTATACTCATTCACTCACTATAAGCTGTCCTCACCTTGGATGACACAGACATCTGTGCAGTCACAAAGACCTGTTTCAAGGCTGTGGAGAGCACCCTAGCTATACTGGATTACATCTCCTTCCACACACGCAGACCTCAAACTGAAGGTTTGTAAACTAAAGGAGGCAGTGTGTCAATATTCATTAAAGATAAATATACATCCAGATTGGTTAAAAATATGATTACTTGGAGACACTCCAGGTGCAATTAACTGTTTGTTGGGAACCTATTCAAGTCATTGCCAACTACAGGACCCCCTCTATGGATCAGGACACCCACTCTGCTTATTTGTATCTACTTGATTCTATCAAGTTACATCTGAACACCTGATCCCCTAGCAGCAACTAAACTAAAAAAAATCTCCAATGCAGATTATAACCTCCTATGGGATGGCATAAATAGTTTCACTGCAACTCCTCCCTCAGATGGAACTGGCAACTATGCCAAGCTATACACCAATGCTTTATACAAACATCTGTATAACTGCATTGACTCTGAGCTACCTGATAGGACCAAAAACAAGCCCCTCAAGGAAGACATAACCTACCTGGTGGGCAACTGCCATTAACAGGCTTTACAATAAGAGGAAGAAATTGCTGTCCAAGAGTAAGAGGGAGGGAGCCCACCTAAACTGGGAACACTCCCTCCTCAGCTTAAACAATCAAAAAAGCTGTATTGTGAAGTCCTCCAAAGCAAAGTATGAAACCAAATTAGCTTCCTCAACAAAGGACAACCACAAGGCATTCTATAGTTACATCTGCAACCTAAAAGGAAAGGCTCAGATTTGTGCCAAACTGGTAGTTAATGATACAACATATAATGAGCCTGTGGACATAGCTAACCTGCTGGCTGATAGGTTCTGCGAAAACCTCATTCCCCTGTACTCACCACATGTACCCCATGACATCCCTACCACCTGTCTCCTACCTTGTATTTCTAAAAAGCAGGTCATAAATGCCTTCTCTAAGGCCAAAATCACAGCATCTATGGGACTGGATAACATCCCAGGTTGTGCCCTGCAGGGGCTCCAACATGAATTAGCAATGCTATTGGGTACTCTTGTTCAATCATAGTCTAAGCACTAGCTTTGTACCAGCTGAATGGAAAACAGCCACTGTTATTCCCTTGCACAAAGGTGGTGCATCTACTCACCCTGGGAACTATAGACCTATTAGCCTGACTAGCCTTATCTGCAAGGCCATGGAGTGAATCATGATGGACCTTATCAACAAAGATAAAGGTAATCTCAAAATACTTGACCCTACTCAGTTTGTATTTGTCAAAGGCAGATCATGCCTGTTAAACCTGATGGACTTCTTCAAGACAGTCACAATGTTCGTGGATGAGGGGAAATCTATGCATACAGCCTACCTGGACTTAGCCAAGGTGTTTGACACTATCCCCCACTCAAGCATCATTGAAAAACTCACCATACTATGCATAAACAATTGTATTATTACATTGGTAGCTAACTGTGTCACTGAAAGAAGTCATATAGTCAAAACAGAGGAATGCACCTCCAACAGCAGACCTGTAACCAGTGGTGTTCCATGGGGCTCAGTCCTAGGACCTGTACTGTTTGTAATCCATTTATCTGAAGTAGAAGCAAAAACTAAAGGTCTGTGGCTGACAAAGTTTGCTGATGACTGCAAACTGTGATCTGTCACAGAATCTCCAAATAATGTCAACATTGTACAAGAGGGTCTTACACAAACAAATGATTGGTGCCAGAGTCATGGTCTTAACTCAATGCAAAAAAAATTATCATTCCTTTTGGTAAAAGTGAAGTTCCTGCTAACTACCACATCAATAGCAACACCTTGAGTATACACTCAGTGGTTAGAGACCGTTGCACACAGATTGACAGCTACCTTACCTTTAACCACTTTGTCTCCACAGTGGTAAGAAGGTCATTCTATCTTGTTCCTCTCATATGTAAGTCTCCAGAAAATAAGAAGTCATAACCTCCCTGTACTCTTCCCTCATCAGGCCAATAATTGAGTGCAATTCCCCTTTTGGTATGTACCTTTCCAAGCACCTGCAGTAACTGGAGAGACCACAAAGGTTCTTCACAAGGGAAATTTAAGGTCTTTAGCATCTGTCCTCTGGGAATCATCTGAAATCACTGTCACTTTGTACTGTCTCTTACAGACTACTCACAGGGGATCTCTGCCTTGCATACAAGGCAATCTCTGACCCTGCTTTATTGGAAATGCTGCATATCAGTAACTCAAATGGTACACAGGTTACATGCTCTAAATACCTTAACCCTGGTATGTGACATTAATAACACCTGCTGGAGGGACATAGTTGTCTCACAGGGATTACCACACATTTGGAACAGACACCCACTTCATGTCAAACAAAGCAAATCATTGGCCCTCTTCAAACACAATGTGGAGGATTGGATGGGTGACCACAAATTCACCCAAGGGTTCCACCTTTGTCCCTCTTAGACAGTGGCAATATGTAGCAATTGTGGAAATAAGGGTAAGAACTTGGCTAGGCTTGTAAGGGCCATAGGGTCATTAGTCTAGTAAATTCAGATGATCCTATTATCCCATAGGCTGATGCAAAATGCTCAGACTAACATTCACACACACACCAAGTTGATTGCAGTGAGAATAGTACCACTACCTATCTACATTTACAGAAGACTGCACAGCACAACATGCACCAGGTTGCCTGCACTTAGAATGGAACCCCTACCAATCTAGGTTTATAGACTACAGAACACAAAACGTATAACACACACCACTGCTGAAGTCTTACATTAACAGGGCTTTAGATAATGTTATAGTAGATGACATCAGCAGGCTTTGTGGAGGACAAGAGTTTGGAGGCTTGCATCACCTGCAATGTCCAAAATAGTGCAAAACCATACCAGCTTGGGATTCACACTTGTTCTATAGGAAGATGCACACATGTACACACCAAGTGGGCTGCAGTGAGATTAGAACTTCTACCTATCTACGCTTGCACACTACATCATAGTACTTAACACAGACACACACACACACACACACACACACACACACACACACACACACACACACACACACACGGACACACACACCACAGCTCAACTCTAACATTAATATGGCTTTAGGTAATCTTATGGTAGATGACATCAGCAGGCCTTGTGGAGGACAAGAGTTTGGAGGCCTGCATCAACTGCAAGGGCCAAAAAGTGCAAACCTGTGCCAGTTTTGGATTCATACTTGCTCTTTAGGGAGATACACAAACACACATATACATACCAAGTAGGCCAGAGTGAGATTAAAACCCCTACGTATTGAGTCCTACACACTACTTAACACACGTGCCACAGCTAAAGTCTAACATTAACATGGCTTTAGGTAAACTTATGGTAGATGACATCAGTAGGCCTTGTGGAGGACAAAGGTTTGGAGGTCTGCATCAACTGCAAGGCCTGCAAAGTGCAAACCCATGCTAATTTGAAAGTCAGTGTGAGATTCACACTTGCTTTTTGTGGACACACACACACACACGCACACACATGCACACACACGCACACACACACACACACACACACACACACACACACACACACACACACACACACACACACACACACACATACACACCAAGTGTGATGGATTGAGATTAGAATCCCAACCTATCTAGTCTTACACAGTACAGATCAAAGTACTTAACACACTCACCACAGCTCAAGTCTGCTTTATTTTTCAAGACTGCAGATGAACTAATAGTACAGGATATAAACAAGCCCTGTGTTGAACAGCTTGGAGGCCTGCAGAGTCACATTGCATCTAGTAGCCTAGCAGTCAGATAACCTTTGCCCTGTCGATGAGTGAGCACACATTATACATTACAGAACTTTTTCAGTCGTTGATGTATATGTGGTGAAATCCAGCAGGCACAGGGGGCTGTAGTGAATTTGGCTGCTCATGCTGGTGTAGATGCAAACATATGGCTTCACAGTGCAAGTACATATTCATATAGTGTGCCATACATTTCAAGGTTTCCACATACTGTCTTAGGGAGGCATGATATGACTCTACACTGTCCAGATGTTTGCAGCAAGTACACAGGTTTGACTCATATTTATGTGTGTTTCACACTAAATTGTGAAGTGGTAGCATTGTCACCTCATAGCAAGAGGTTCTCTGGTTCAATTCTTGGCTGGGGTGCCTTCTGTGTGGAGTCTGCATGTCCTCCCTGCATTCGTGTGGGTTTCCTCCAGATCCTCCGGTTTCCTTCCATGTCAGAAAGACATGCATCTGGAGTACTTCTCCCTGGGCCTACACTGAAAATTGGCTGCGTTCCAAGTTGGAGTTTCCCAGTAAACAAATGATAGATAAATAAATAAATAAAAATGTGGCATCGTTTACACATGATGTGAGGGAAGACTGACAGAAACCTGATCTTCAGATGTCCCAATAGTCCTTCAAATACAACAGATACTATTCTATGTACTTCCACGTTTTGTAGGTACACTATCAAATGTTAAGCCCTTACTTTTTGTCCTTTGTCCAACATTATATGTGTCGTAGTTGTTAACAGTATTAAGTTTCTTTTTATAATCGTTAACTGCTAAATCCTGAGTTTCAGTGTCACCACCATCTAACATTCTTCATAACCAAACAGGATTAGTGTTCCCAAGTGTTGTTTGCTGTATAGACTTATAGGCATGATATACTTTTTTTTTTTAATTAGGTCTGAATGTGTTCCATTAAATCTTAATCATATATAATGTAGATCTACTTCAGTTTCTTTATTTGACATTATGCATTGGGCCTTAACAACTTCAAACCATTTCATCAGATATTTACATTTATCAACTATCTTATTAATAGTTAAATTAGACTTATTTTGAGAGTATCATAGACATTTTAAGGTTTGAGGCACTCTCTCTTAAGCATGTCTGAAAATGTAGAATTTATCTAAGGTTATCCATTGACATAAGTAGCCCCTAGAAAAGTAGCACCACCTGGAAAGGTAACAGACTTAAATTAACTGCCTAACCCCACTATAAAGTAAAAATAATTAAATTATGATTAGAGAACAGCTGCAACTATTTGATTTTATATAAAAATAAATAATAATGGAAACATTTATGTCTTCACTTGCAATGCTGCTTAAAGAGACTCCAAGAACCTCAGCTAATCTCTGGAATGACAGCAGCACGTCCCCTTTGTAGTAAGCCATAATAAATGCAATAACAGTTAACAGCAACTGGTGTGTGACTAGATGAGTACTCAGCCCCCCTGCAGATAACAACAACCTTCACTCTTTGCTGGCAAAACACAAATAAGGGCAAATATTTAAAAGCCATTAGAGAGTGATATGGAGTTCTTTACTGAAAAACTACTGCAGGTATGTGTCACTCGTTAGTCTCTAATATAAATAAAGAGGCTTGGGGTTTTGTTTAGATGCTTTAATATATACAAACACATCAGGATGAATTTCAGCATCTTGAAATATGAATGAACTAACTAACAAACAGAGCTTAGATGCGTACATGTTTACATTTCAACAACTAACTACAAAATGGCAGTCAGGCTCGCATATGCTCAGTATTTATACTCTAGTGCAAGCCCTTGAATAGCTTCTTAAAGGTATATACACACTCATTGGTCTACATCTTCCCTCTTAAAAAGATTGCCCATCATGTAAAAGAATATCAGAGATAGGCATGCATTACTATGTACATTAGAAACAAAGCAAAATGTTCATGTCCAAGTTGCTTCATATGTGCTACAGGGTTTGAAGATTCAACCATATCTTGTAACATATGAGTTGGGACTTGCTTTAGCAACAGGGAGAGTTTGCAGTGCACAACTTATATCAGGAAATTCTGGATTCGTCATAGGAACAGGAATGTCCTCTGGAACTTCTTCTGGAATTGGAACACCGGACAACTCACTCTGAGATAAAGAGTCTCTCTCACAGGCTATGTGCTGCAGTATAGGATCAGAGACCAGTCTCAAATGTTTATGATTCCACCTAAAATTGTTCCTTCTGATTCTACAGTGTACGATCTCAGTTCTGGACCAATAGTCTTCATGACACCAATCCAATCATAACCTTTGGACGTCTGCATCCTTACCACTTCTCCCTCTTGTAATGGATTGAGCAGTCTACTGGTCTTATCATAGTAGGACTTCTGGGATAGGCACTTTCTCAACAGACTGTTTCTCACTGATCTGCTGTTCCTGACACATGGAACCAACAATTGAATACTGACTGGTAATGTAGTCCTGGTTTGTCTCGACAGAAGTCTCTGAGCAGGTGAACCAAGATGTTTATCACGAGGAATATTTCTGAGATTTAAGATTCAAGAAAAAATCACTATTGTCTTGTTTTGACTTCTGTAGTAACTGTTTTGCACTTTGAACTGCACGTTCTGCCAAACCATTTGACTGCAGTTACTCTGGACTACTTGTGGCATGTGTAAAGACCCATTCTTTAGCAAATCTCTTGAACTGTTGGCTTGTAAACTGGGTGGTATTATCAGAAATAACTTTGTGTGGACTTCCATGTGCAGCAAAATGATGTTTCATCTTAGTAATGACTGTACTGGATGCTAGGTTAGGAAGTAGGTCAATCTCCAACCAATTGGAGTAAGAGTCTACTAACACCAAATAAGGTTGACCATTCCACTAGAATATATCAGTGGCTACTGTTGACCAATGTAGTTCCGGAATTTGGTTAAGCTAAAGTGGTTCTTTCTATTAATGAGGCTTCACACTATTACATATTGAACAAGAAGAAAGTGTTCTCTCAATGTCTTGTGACATCAAAGGCCAAAATGCTATCTCTCTTACCCTTCTTTTGGTAGATTCAGGTCCTGGGTGACCACAATGCAATATAGTAATGTACTCAGGTTGCAAGGATTTTGGAACAATTACTTTTGGACCTTTCATAATGATACCTTTGTCAGACAAGATCTCATCTCTGTATGCAAAATAAGGTTGCACTTCGTGAGGTAAGCTAGATTGCTTTGACTGCATTCCTTGATTGATAAAGTGGTTGATCCTTTGCAAAACTGGATCCGTGGCTGTGTGTTCTCTCAGCTCATCATGGTGTGTGGAAGAAAAATTTCTCACTTCCATGACTTCTAAATCATCAAACAATTGGGAACGTTGATAGTCATTCTGTTCAGTGGTATTTCTGGGTGATCTGGATAATGTATCAGCAAGATAAAGAAGTTTGCCTATTTTGTAGAAAAGATTGAAATTGTTTTTTTGCAATTTCAGCATCATACATTTCAGTCTGGCTGGAGCTGAATGCACTGGCTTTCTCAAGATAGTCACTAGTGGTTGGTGGTCTTCTTCAATCTGGATAGGTCTATCACAAACATAATCATGGAACTTCGAACATGCAAACACAATTGCCAATTGCAAAAGTTCTTTCTCAGTCTAGGCATACTGCTGTTCAGTTTGGGTAAGAGTTCTTAATGCATAGGCAACAGGTTGATCCTCTTGTAGAATAACTGCACCAAGTCCAAATTTCAAAGCATCACAGGAAAGTGTACTGGTTTGTGAACATCATAGTATCTGAGAATCAGCGGACTGGCAATTCTCTGTTTCAGGACATCAAATGCTCTTTGGTGTTGCTCTGACCAAGACCAGGATACATCTTTATGTGTCAGGTCTCTGAGTGGTGCTGATAGTTGGCTCAAGTCTGGAATAAACTTGCCTAGGCAGTTGACCATGCCAAGAAAATGTTGCAGGGCTTGAACATTGTCTGAAGCTGGCATCTTGAGAATGGCTGATTGCTTTGAAGGGTCTGGTTGTAGGCCTGTACTTGTGAATAAATGACCAACATAAGGAACTTCTTGTAGCCTGAATTTGCATTTGTGTGCATTGAGCTTAAGATTCACTTGACATGCCCTGTCTAGAACTTTTCTGAGGTTTCTATCATGTTCAGCTTCATTATAACCTTCTACCAATATGTTGTCTACTATAATAGCACAAGGATACCCTGAAAAAAATTGCACCGTTGTATGCTGAAAGACTTCACTTGTAGAATTTATCCCAAATGCCATTCTCAATAATCTGTACCTGCCAAATGAAGTACTGAATGTAGTGCGCAATGAGGATTTTTTTGTCTAGCTGAATTTGTCAAAATGAACTCTTTGTATCCAAGACAGAAAAAATAGTGGCATCTGGCATCAAGGCTGCGACTTCTTCAACTGTGCACATTGAATCATGAAGTCTTTTTAGCGCTTTGTTCAAATCTTGTGAATCAATACATATTCTGATGTCATCTGAGCTTTTCTTATGAGCTACCACCATAGAAGATACCCATTCTGTTGGAGTTTCAGCTGGACAAATCATACCTTGCTGCACCATTTTATCTAACTCGGCTTTGACTCTTTCCTGCATGGCTACTGGAACTTTACATGCTGTCCTGATAACTGGACTATCTTCTGGATCTAACTTCATGGAATACATAATTGGACATCTGCCTAGTTTGTCTTGGAACAGATCTGCATAGGTAGAAAAAATGTGCTGGGCAAAATTAGATTACTGGTCTTTTAAGCTAACATGATGGACTTCCTTATTAAATTAAATCAGTCACATTTTCAAAGAGTCTTTGAGCTGTAATAATGACTGAACATCCCTTCTAACCACATAAAATAATAAGTCTTAGCATCTTCTACTCTGCTGGAAGTAACATGAAAGCACTACTGAGCCTTCGGACCTCCATAAGCAACAAGTTTCACACACCTTGCCAAATCCAGCCTTTCACCTTTACACACTGTAGCAAATGTTTCTGCAAACATAACATTGCACTTAGAACCTGTGTCAACTTTGAGCTCTGTGGGTTTGCCATTTATCCAAACAGTACAAAATACTTCATTCGTGTCCCTTAAATCAACTGCATTAACCATTTCATGATGCACTGATACACCATCAACATAAAGAGTAGGGTTGTCACAGTCTAACTGATCAACTCATTTCTTAAAATGTTCCCTTTTAATAAAAGTGTGGGCCTTTTGATTTACAAAATCTGTTGAAATGATTCCATTTATTAAATTTGTGGCATTGTTGACCAAAAGCTAAACACTTTCCCTTTTAGATTCATGACGTCCACCCCAATTACGACAGTTGGCAATGAAAGTGGGTGGGGGCCCATGCTTTGAGTGTGCTGACTCACACTTGTTCTTCACTGAGGCTGTGCAATGTCTAAAATTTGCTAGAAAGTTCTGAGGTTTACTAATAGGTGCAGCAGGGGCTGCCATGTGCTTGGACCTGTTTCTTTTAACAACGTGCTGCATACTATCAACATGAGCTTTATCGCTGTGCCTTCTAGAGCTGCTCTTGTTTGTAAGCATATTTGTGTGCTTTTCTGTGAGGTTGTATATCTGACAAATCCCAATGGCCTTATTCAAATTTAAATCACTGTCATGAAGCAAACTCTTTTTCACAGCATCATCTTTTATACCACACACAAAAATATGTCCTTTATCAACTCATCCCTTAAGTCACCATATCTGCACATTTTAGCCTTATTTCTCAGGTCAGTTATATATGCTGCAAAAGTTTCACCAGGCTTTTGATCCCTTGTGTAAAATAAGTGCCTTTCCATTGTAACATTTCTCTGGGGATTACACATTTCTCTGAATTTATGTTTTAAGCACTTTGGGTCCTCCCTTGTCTCAACCTGTACAATATTATGATGGTTTCCCCCTCTCCAGCATAAATACCAGGTGCATACAGAAATGAGTATTCCCTTTCTATAGCTTCTGACCCAGCTAAATTAAGTAGAATAAATGCCTTTGTACGGACATCTTTATCAGAAAATGCAGCCTGTATGAAAATGTCATACTCTTGCTCAAACACTCTCCAATTCTCAACAATATTACTGTCAAACACAAGTGGACTGGGTTTTCAAAATCCATCTACCATGCCCACAATATATACACAAACACACTGAAAATATGACCTTTGTAATTATATAGGAACAAACTGTTCTGTGGGCTTGTAACAACATCCAAATGCACAATGAACTCTTCAAAATGCTTTACTTTGTGAAATATGCCATGTAATGAGTTTACTTTGTGAAATAACGTTACTGTAACAGTGCACAAACATGCAAACACTTTATACACTTCTGAAAACTCAGATATCTTTGCTTAATATGAAAATACATATGCTTTGGAAAAAATGCAGTTGTTTCCCTTTATTTTATTCGTTTTATGCAATTTGGACTTTATTTCAAACATTTCCATAGTAATTCAAATATTTTATCATTATCGTACGTATTTGTGCGAAAATTATTTAGAGCATTCTGTATGCCTTGTTTCATATTATGCAAATAAGAAATAGTGATGAGCAAGATTTATACCTGAAATTCATTTCTTACCTGTTTTACGATAAGTGCCTTAAATCATTTTCACCAAGCGGTTTTAAGCTTCATGCCCCTTTAGTATGCCGGTTCTGACTGCAGGCCCCTTAGATATGTCATTTCTGATATCATGTCCTTTTTGGATATGCCACTTCTGTCATGATGTTGTTCGTTCATCTCTAATGCAAATAATAAGAAGGCTTGGAGTTTTGTTCAGATGCTTTAATATATGCAAAGACATCAGGATGGATAGCAGCATCTTTAAATACAAACAAACTAACAAACAGAGCTTACATACATACATGTTCACATCTCAGCAACTAACTACAAAATGGCAGTCAGGATCACACATGCTCAGTATTTATACTCTAGTGCAAACCCTTGGATAGCTTCTTATAGGTATATATGCACTCATTGATCTACAGTATTATTGCAAATCTTCCTCCATTGTGATGAAGACACACTAAATATAATGGTAAACCATTGATAGCACATAAGTTGATAGCATGTAGTATGCTATAGGTGGTGTACTCAGGCCCCCTGAATATAGCACCAAGCTCAGTTTTCTCTCTCTTTGTCACTAAGATGCTCATGGCTTACTGCAGGATGAACTACTTCCTTGGGGGTAAACATGATTATGAGCCTTAGGGATTCCTAATAGGTATCAGTAATGACAGGTCCACTCAGAATGATAGGAGACCTGTCAATTCATGTACCCAGTTATACTTCCCCTTAAACCATTTTGAAATATTTTAGTTCTCTATGCAATGCGGTTATTAGATTCTGATGATAATTACAGCAAGGATTTACAAGGGAGGATAAATGTGGGTTATGTGGAGTCTGTGTCACAAGCAGATGTAGAACATTTTTGGGGGAGCGTGCACCTTTCTAGACATTCTAGGAGAAAACATCTGTAGTTATTTTGGGGATATTGCTAATTTATGCTCCATGCTGATCTGAAGTTTGGTTTACTGTGAACAGCTGGCTTTTATATGTCTAAGCAGGGATGACAGGTTGTTTTTGCTTCAAGTGAGAGTCACTCTTAGGATTTACATTGCATCACACAGGAATTCATTACAGAATATTAAGTACAAAGAATGGTAAAATCATCTTGCAGTGCAAACCTTATCAATTGGCAATTGTTTCAGTGTTAATGGATCAGGATCATCTGATGTATTTGCACTGTTTTCCTCAAGTTTACTCTAATCTGCAGCTCTGTAGAAATAATTAGTTACTTGCTCTGATACAAAACTGATACTTTTTCCCCTCCCAAAGTTTATTTATTTCATTTTGATAACTGCAGCAGAGATCCACATGGATTTGATTTTTAGACTCATCTAGTGAGCACTGCATGGTTAAATGACTTCCTCAGATTCATAAGGAAAGCAAGTAGCTCAGTAACAGGTCTTAGTCTTTAGTCTTAACCCTCTGCATTGACTGCCAGACAACAACTCACAGCCTTCGTAGTCTAAGCTGTCGGACTATGGAAGTTCAGATTGTAGAAGATAGAAGCAGTGACACATTTATTTCTGCTGCATATTCAGTTATAGCTTAACTCTTTAATCTTTCTTTACAGTTTACTAACTCTTCTTGTTTAGGTTATACAGTGCATTTATAATTCTTTAATGTCATGTATATACTTGGTTAATCTTGGTTTGTATGCATGTCAATGTTGTGTGATACTGTATGGTAAAGTTCATATTTATTGTTATCTTCTTTCTAATAAAATTCATTGTTCATAAATGTACATTGTGAGGCTATTGGAGAATTGCAAATGGCTTCTATTATGCAGACCTGTGAGAATGTGCAAAGGGTAGATCCATTCTTCACAGAGATAGCCACTGCAGATATTTGAGTATAACTAAGGACTGTATAATAATTTTCTGTAAGGTACCATTACAACTAAATAACAGTGTTTTCAGAATTCTACAGATAAATTAGTTACAGCAATATATGCATTTAGATAAAAATGCCTTTCTAGTGAGTTACTTTAAATTGTTGCCTGAAGCAGCCCCATTGGGTGATGCTGCATAGACAATCCCTATTGCTCTTAAGGAAAAGACTGAACAGGAACTGCTCAAATGCATGGAATTTGTAGGTGTAACAGTCAGGCATAGCCTATAGAATGAGTAAAGAGCATAGTGACTGTTATTAAACTAGATAAAGCAAGAATCAATATAGACCAACATATGATCAATAAGTGGCCTACAAGGAACAATTACTCTGCAGAGATTGTTATAAAAGTACCTATTCCAAGTGTAAAGTTCTTTTTAGTACTGGATACAGATCATCGGTTTTGGTAAATTAAAATATATGATGACATGGTCTTAAACTTAATGCAAAAAAATGCATTATCATCCCCTTTGGCAAGCATGATGCTTCTGCAACTACTACATCAATGAGAATAGCCTAAGCACACAATCAGTGGTGAGAGATCTGGGCACACAGGTTGACAGCAACCTTAACATTGATCACCATGTCTCCACAGTGGTAAGAAAGGCATTTTATATTGCTCATCTCATAAGTAAGGGCATTGCCTCCAGAAAAATAGAGGTTATAATCCCCCTGTACTCTTCCCTCATCAGGCCAATAACAGAGTACAACAGTCTCTTTGGTATGTTCCTTTCCAAACACCTGCAGCAATTGGAGAGACCACAAAAGTTCCTTATGTAGAAAATTCAGGGTCTTCAAGATCTGTCTTATACAGACAGACTGAAATTATTGTCACTTTACTCCATGTTGCACAGACTGCTCAGAGGCAACCTGTGTCTTACATATAGAGCAATCTCTGACCCAGCTTTAATGGAAATGTTGCACATTTGCAAGTCAAATGGCACATGGTTCTCTTGCTTAAAGGACCTTAACCTGGTATGTGACATCAACAGAACTTGCTGGAGAGACAGATTTGTCTCACAGAGGTTGTCCCACCTTTGGAACAAGCTTCCTATTCATGTTAAATAAAGCACCTCGTCAGCCCTGTGTAAGTGCAATTTGGATGATTGGATGGGTAATCAGAGGTTCATCTGGGAGTAGCACCTGTGTTCCTCTTGGACATGGGCAATAGGTGCTGATTTTAGTGTCTGCTTGAACCAGACACCCTTGAAAACATTAGTTGAACTCGGCTAGGCTTGTAAAGGCCCTGGAGCTTTTAGATTAGTAGCCTCTTATGATCCTATGATCCTATGATCTTATGATCCTAGTATGTTACACCACAAACAAAGGTGTTTTGAAGACGTTTGATACACAAATATCATGGAAATTTTATAATAGCATTGAAGACTGTAAAAAGAACAGAGGAAAATCACATAACACTGGTGGGGATTTAAACCCAATCAATACACAAAGTGATTGTAGAAAACTACGTCGGTTATAACAAGCAGACAAATAACAGAACGTACACCAAGTAGAAATGCTTGATTTTATTCAAAACCAACAAAGCTTTCAGGAAGGTGTCCCTTCATCGGTGTTTAGCATTTAAAACCACACTATATATATATATATATATATATATATATATATATATATATATATATATATGTATATATGTAGGTTCATAGGTTGATACTAGGCTATCTGCTCTAGGGCACTTATAAGCCTAGCCAGAGTGTGTTTGGCTTTCGCCACCCTTTTAGATTAGTTGACTGTGCCTCTGTATAGTAGGTCACAGATGATAGCCCTTTTAAGGTTAGTTTACTGTGCCTCTGTCTAGTAGGGACACAGAAGAGATCCCAGGGGTAAACCTACGATCTCCCATCCACTCGTCAAGATTTCTCTTGAAGAGGGTCATTGAGGGACTCTGCCTAACATGGATTGGGATTTTGTTCCAGAGTGAGGGAGCCTCTGGGATATGAATCTGTCCCTCCAGCATGTCCTATTTATTTCTGTGCTGAGGTTTAAGTCCCTGGAGCATGTAGCTCTAAGGGATTTGGATTTCCTGAGGTGGAGCATGTCCATTAATTCTGGTTTGGACATGGCTTTATACGTCAGGCACAGATCGCCTCTGAGTAGGCGGTAAGCAACTGAGTAGAGCTGGAGTTTCTTTAGCCTAACTGCATAGGGCATCTGTTTGAGTCCCTTGATCCTCTTGGTGAGGTACTTTTGGGGTCTTTCCAGTTGCTGCCGGTGTTGGGTAAGGTACATCCCAAATGGGGCATTGTATTCAATTATGGGCCTGATGAGTGATGAGTAGAGGGGCACAATGACCTCTCTTGATCTAGATGTGAACCCTTTTGTGATAAGGTGGGCTATATAGAAGGTCTTTCTAACCACTTTGGCAACATGATTGTCAAAGGAGAGATTGCTATCTACTTGGGTCCCCAAATCCCTAATTACTTCTTCCATACTTAATGGATTACCACCTATGTGGTAATTTGTGGGCAGTTTGTTTTTCCCAAAGGGGATGACTATGCACTTTTTGGCATTTAGCTTTAGGCCATGGCTCTGGCACCAGTTATCCATCTCTGTGAGACCCTTTTGGAGGATGCTTGTATCAGTCGGTGAGTCGATTATGGCACCCAGTTTGCAGTCATCTGCGAACTTGGTCAGCCATAGTCCTCCCTTGTTAGCCTGTACCTCAGATAAATATATACTGAACAAGAGAGGTCCCAGGACTGAGCCTTGTGGGACACCACTTGTAACTGGTTTAGAGTCTGACATGGCACCTGCAATTCTGACCATGTGGGTTCTATCCCTGAGCCAGTTTGCAACCCATCTTGTGACATAGGGGTTGATATTTAAGCTGGTGAGCTTATTTATGATGCCCGAGTGGGGTATTGTGTCGAAGGCTTTTGCAAGGTCCAGGTAGGCTGTGTGGACTACCTTCCCTTCATCTATGGCCTTGGTGACTGTTTCAAAGAAGTCGACCAGGTTCAAGAGGCAAGATCTGCCCTTAACAAAGCTGAATTGGGTAGGATCCAGAGTTTGGAGGTTCCCAATGTCTTTGTTTATGAGTTCCATGATGATACGCTCCATAGCTTTGCAGACCAGGCTAGTCAGGCTTATAGGGCGATAGTTTCCGGGGTTCGTTGTGGCACCACCTTTGTGGAGTGGGACCACTGTTGCTGTACGCCATTCCTTGGGTACATATCCTGTAGTAAGGCTGAGATTGAACAGTGACTTTATGTGAGGGTTCAGTTCTTCTTGGAGCTCATGTAAGACGCAGCCCGGGACACCGTCCAGTCCCATTGATGCTGTGTTTTTTGCTTTGGAGAGGGCAGCTCTCACCTGTGCATCTGTGATGTTAGGGAGGCTACACTCTGTTGGGATAGACATTTGCTCTTTTTGGGGGGGGAGGGTTTGCACTGAACCTGTCTGCCAGGATGTTGGCAATGTCTGTGGGTTCAGTGTATTTTTTGCCATTTTGCACTAACTCAGAGCATATCTGGGAGTTGCCACCCAGGTTCCTGACATAGCTAAAGAAGGCCTTGTGATTATCTTTAGCGTCTTGTGCAATTTTTTTTTTCGAAGCTGGCCTTAGATAATTTTATGAGGGATCGTAGTTTCTTGCTAGTACTGATCAGAGATGCCTTCCCTTTTTGAGATTTTGCTCTATCATGTAGTAGCTTCCTCCTTCTGTTGTATAGCTTATTTATGGCTGGGGTCCACCAGACAGATCTTCAGCCTTTGGAGGAGTGAGTCTTGGTTTTATTTGGGATAGCACGATCCATGCATTCCTGTAGGTGTCCATAGAATGCGTTTGTAAAAGATTCTGCAGTTTGGGCCGTATTTTCCACTGGCCCGGGGGCTTTGAAGGATTCCACCTCGGTTTTGAGAATATCTATATCTATGTATACCTTAATACAAACAAGCACATGACACAGCCAACCAATACACAATAAAAATTAATTAATTTCATAAATTCAAATAAAAATTTTAATAAGACATATCATATTTCTCAACATACTTTAAACAGAGGTCTGAATACTCCTTTAACTGTAACATTTATTTATATTGCTTCTGCTTGTTAACTAACATGGGCTTTATTGAACCTTCCTCTTTAATGGACAGCTCTATTTGCAGTTGGGTGGTGTGGCCATGGGGACACCCATGGCCAAGACATATGCAAATATCGTATTAAATGAATGGGAATGGGAATTTGTAAGTAATGACAACAACCCTTTCAAGGAGAACATTGTTTTGTTGATGATTGTTTTATGATATGGAAGGGCTCTGTGCAGGATTTAAACAACTTTGTTGAATACTTGAATGGGACAACTTCTTTTTTAAAGTTTAAAACAAACTATTCTTATGAGAGTATTGCATTCTTAGATGTCTATCTCATTAAAGAGCACGGGCAGCTTGTTACAACTGTACATAGGAAGGATATACAGGTCAACAAATATACGCATGCTAAAAGTATGCATGGTGGGCATGTTTTTAATGGGATAGTCAAGGGACAATTTCTGAGGATTAGTAGGCTCAATACAGATGAGGTTAGATGTAAAAAACAAATGGATCAACTAGCCAGTGATTTTATAAATAGGGTCTATAAAAGTGATTTAGTGAAAGATATTATGAATGAAACTCTAATTAACAGGTCACATCAGGAACATCATCTCTTTGGGGAAATGGCAGGAGCACCTGAAAATAAGGTTGTCGAAGGGAGTTCATTAAGATATATTCTTACATACACAAGTAGGACTAAACAAGTAGAAGATATTATTCATAAACATTGGCAAATATTAATGACCTTGCAGGAGTTAGTTCTATTACTGGGACATACACCAAGATTTACTTATAAAAATAGTTTAAATTTGAAAAGACAATTATGCTATAAGGATATTAATAGCAATGTAAGTGATCCAATAGTTAGCAGATATGGAACTGTTTCGTATAAGGGGTGTAGTTGTTGTGAAAATATTTGTGAAATGCAATCTTTTGAGCATCCTAGGACTAGCACTAAATATGAAATTTGATGTCAGGCAAATTGTAACACTGTTTTTATAGACTATCTAGGAACATGTGTAAAATATGGATGTTTTTATTTTGGGAAATGTTCTAGATGGTTAAAAGACAGGATTATCGAACACAAATCTGAAATAAAAAGAATATAAACTAACGCACTAGCTAAGCATATTATGGATAATGATAATACACATATGTTTATGTTTAAAGTACTTGAAATAATATGTAAGAACATTAGAGGCAGAGATATGATAAATAAATGGGATATAGCTGAGTAAAAGTGGATCACTAGGCTGGAGGCTGATAAGAATCCTGGGCAAAATAATATGGTTACAATAAAGACCATTTTAGTTAACAAGCAGAAGCAATATAAATAAATGTTACAGTTAAAGGAGTATTCAGACCTGTGTTTAAAGTATGTTGAGAAATATGATATGTCTTTTTAAGATTTTTATTTGAATTTATGAAATTAATTAATTTTTATTGTGTATTGGTTGGCTGTGTCATGTGCTTGTTTCTATTAAGGTATATATATTATGTGGTTTTAAATGCTAAACACTGATGAAAGGACATCTTCCTGAAAGCTTTGTTGGTTTTGAATAAAGTCAAGTGTTTCTACTTGTTGGTGCATGTTCTGTTATTTATCCAGGGATTTTAAACCCATCATCTACTGTACCTGTCACTGCATGAGTGCACCGAGGCATGGAATTTCTCAGATGAACGCATAACGTTACTGTATTTTACACTTATATGCACTTTATTAACACGTGATAATGATATTTTTCAACATTCTACAAGGCAAATCATCATAGACTTGAACCCCTACCTGCCTAACAGATATTCTACATACCAGTATATTTAGCAAATGAAGTTAAACTTGCCAACGCATTTCCATGGAATGTTATCAAACTGAAACACCTTATACTATAAACCTTGTTCATAACATAGAATGACCATGGACTCACAATCCTCACACTAATGTAATGACAATATACACATCAAGTTTTGACTACACAGACACTTGGAAGTTGTAATAATGCAGGTATTAATTTCATCTTATGTCACTATTTCTCAGTGTTGGCAATGGTGGTCACTACATTGGCATGATAAAAGCTGAGTTCCTAGTGGGTTCAAAGGATTTCACTCAGTTTTTGCTATATTGTGAGAATTGTCATTCTGCTATGCCTACTTAAGTACACCAGTGATACCCCCATGAACTGTTGTGCATAGAGATAGATGATTTGTGTAGGAGTGACACCCTTTTTGTCCATGTCTGTATTTATTGTAATAATGTCACCATGAAGTTTAACATTTTTAATGTGGTTCACTGTTGCATTGTGACTATATCACACCAAAAAGTAAGTATTACTGAAAAGCATACAAAAAATAAGTGGATCAAAAATACACTCTCTACTGTACTGACTGACTACACAGTAAGAGCAATGTGTAACTTACACATACTACTCTATCCTTATCACCTAACATGCATTGTACCTATTTATTGCAAGCTATGGATTGTGTGTCAGACTGCTACAATGTACACCTCATTGAATTCAAAACTCTGCCTGCCTAACTTGCATTCTTTTGACTTGTGTACTACTCACTGATGCCACAGACCTAGTGATACAATAATTGTCAGAAGCTACAGATTTAAAAGAAGTGCTGCAACAGTTTGTGTGAATGACTTTTATCGAGGTTAAAGGGACTATTAAAGGGAATACAACACTTAGGAGATCAAAATGCATCCCCTATGAAAGTGTCACACCCAAGCAGAATAAATCACATCTGTTCACTAAGTCATGATTGTATGTCACCAGTTGAGTTTTTGCACAGCTACGATTTGCATTTCGTTTACACATCACTGGATTAGAACCCTTGCTTCCCTAAGTCCGCTCCCCTACCCTACCCCCAATTCCCACCCACCCCCACTACATCTAAACTTATACCCTCATAACCCCACCCACTTCCTCTCCAACTACTTAACCCCACCTTTTCCTCTTCCTTGTTCCCTCCCCCTCAAACCTTTCCCTCCACTACTACTCAAACGTCATCCACTTTGAACCCTCCACACACCACTCACCTCACTCTCTTGCTAAATACTAGAACTCCCTACAAACCAAAACATGTCCCCAAAAAATATACTCTTCTCCACTCACCTAATTCTCTTTATAAACCTAACATTCATCTACTACCTCACTCAGCCTAACTCCCTATCTCACACCCCACTCTTCCACACAACCCTCTCTCTCAACATACCTCACTCCTACGCAGTCATACATATATCTCCTACACTTTATCCCATCAATAATAATCTATGCTTTCGCTACAAAATTATCTTAGCTTACAAACTTTCTAACCACTCCCTCCCATACAATTACCCAACAGCTAACAATATCTATAAAAAAAACCCGAAAAGCCCCTACCAAATAAAGCAAATTCTAACATCTCTTCTATTATCTGGAGATGTTCACCCTAACCCAGGCCCAAACACCTCCTCCTCTACCTCTAAATCTATTACATTTGCATCCCTTAATGCACAAAGTATTGCTAACAAAATTCATAACCTTCAAGCCTGGCTACACCATAACAATCCTGATATCTTAAGCATATCCGAAACCTGGCTAAAACCTCATATCAAAGACAAGGAGATAGTCCCACCTAACTACTCTATTATCAGGGCAGACAGAACCAGCAAAAAAGGTGGTGGAGTAGCCCTACTCTACTCCTCCTCTCTATGCATTACTCCCTACAATAAAGCTGTTCCCCAATTTAACAATGCAGAATTAATAATTGCCCAGCTTCAATTAAACAAGTGCAAAACTATATGTATTGCCTCTCTCTACATTCCCCCTGGAGACAATATCTCTACTCTTGAAGATATCCTCTCCTGGTTCTCAACCAATATATCTAACGAAACCATCATAATGGGAGACACCAACATCAATTGGTCCTCCACTCAATCCCATACCCCCTCCATTAACATCAACCTATATAACTTCTCCCAACTCATCAACTCCTCCACTAGACCCTCTAAAGACTTCACCACTGGCAGTATTATTGACTGGATCTTAGTCTCTCACCCCCACTACTACCCTGATAGTGGAACTCTCCCTGACTCATTAAGCGACCACCTTCCCATCTTTGCTACACGTCTCCCTTCTCCAGTTCAAACTACCCATAATTACATTTCTTTCAGACACCTAATACTTCAACCCAGAAGCCTCCTCCAACTCCTTAAAATCAGTCAACTGGTGCCCCCTAAAAACTCTCCCCCTCGAAAGTGCAATCACTCACTTTAATACTACCTTCCAAAGCCTTTTAGATATTCATGCTCCATTAAAAACAAAAAGAATAAAAAGCAAAACTACCCCTTGGCTAACTAAAAGCACATTGAAAACCATGCGATTAAGAGATAAAGCCTGGTCACACTATCAGAAGCACAAATCTCCCACTACCCTTAATGAATACAAAACTCTTCGCAATACAGTAAAAAAGCTAATTTCGAGAGGCCGTCAAAACTATTACTCTTCCCTCCAATGTAAATACAAATCTGACCCACAAAAATTCTGAAAAGGTATAACATCCCTCCTAAAACCCGGCACAACTGAAAACCCAAACCCCAACCCAAATGTACAAGACATTGAACTCGCCACCGAATTCAACTCCTTTTTCATTGACTGTATCTCCAAACTTACCTCTTCCTTCTCAAGCAACCACCCACCCCCTACTACCACCTGCCCTCTTCCTACACTCCCCTATTCTCCACTCAATCACCCTACTACCTCACAAACCCCTATATTCTCACTGAAACCAATCCCTACCTCCACTGTAAAAAAACTACTAAAGAAGCTAAAACCATGCACTAATGCCCCCGATAACATCCCCTCACACTTCCTTAGCACATCTGCAGATGCCATCGCCCTCCCAATTAGTATCCTAATAAACCGCTCCATCCAAGAAGGTCTTGTTCCACAAGTCTGGAAAAAAGCTTTTATCATTCCCCTTCATAAAGGAGGGAATAATACTAGCATTACCAACTTCCGGCCCATCGCCATCCTCTCTCCCATATCACAAATTCTAGAAAAATGTATCCATTTACAACTCCTTCCCTATTTATTAGATGACAATCTACTAAGTCCTACCCAACATGGCTTCCGCCCTAATCATAGTACTATGACAGCCCTCCTTTCATTCCTTGAAACTGTGAATAAAGCTAGAGACTCCGGTCTCACTGTATCTACCATCCTTCTTGATCTCTCCAAAGCATTCGACACTATCTCCCATAACCTACTGCTCACTAAATTGTCAAAGCTAAACCTATCACCTGCAACTCTTAACTGGCTCACCAGCTATCTCTCAAACAGGCAACAAGCTGTCAAATGGAAAAAAGCCATCTCCTCTTTCCTACACACCCCACAGGGGTCCCACAAGGCTCCATATTAGGCCCCCTCCTGTTCAACATCTTCATAAATGATTACTATCACTCTATCCCCCATGCTAGTATCATCTAATACACTGATGATTCTACTATCATCTGTGCAGCCTCTTCCATTCCAACCCTTCTACAGTTCACCCAAGAAGCATTCTCCACCACAGAACTGTGGATGAAAGATAACCATCTTGCACTTAATGCAGCCAAATCAAAACTAATGATATTTACCCCCTCTAAAACAAACACATTTGATAAACAACTATTCTCCATCACCAGTCAGAATAATACTCCACTTGAACTGGTATCCGAAACCAAACTTCTAGGAGTTCAAATTGACAATAACCTTAAATTTGAGTCCCATCTACTAATAAACATAAAAAAACCCACCAAAAACTCGGCCTGCTCTATCGACACAAGCGATTCCTCTCATCATCAACCAAACTCACTCTCTCTACTACATTCCTCTTACCCTCTCTCCTTTATGGTGCCCCCCTTTTTTACTAACCTACAATCATCTATTAGAACTAATACCTGCTACAACAAAATAGCCAAATTTGCCACTAGTACCAAAGCCTCAACACACCACTGCACACCACTTCATACACTAAATTGGCTTGAACTTCCCAACTACCTCTCCTACACTCAACTCACATTTGCACACAAACTCATCTTCCAACCATCCCTCTGTCCCACCCTTTCTTTTACCTTTAAAATTCACCAGACTCAAAGACCTCTCAGATCCACTAATCAGAACCTAATAGTAGTCCATAGACCCCTTTGCCCCCCAGGACAAAAGTTCCTCTCTTTTTCCATAGCTCAATTATGGAACTCCCTACCTCCCTCCATTCGCACCATCGCTAGCCTTCCTACCTTTAAAAAAATACTTCACTCCTACCTAACATCCAGATGGGAATGCTCCTGCTCCCTCCCCACATAATCATTCTTCACTGCCTCTATCCTTATTACTTTCACCTCCTATATTTTGCTCATAATCCTATCCTAACTATCATCTATCAACCTAAAAAAAAAAAAAAAATATATATATATATATATATATATATATAACTACACTCTATCATTATTTTCTTGGATAATTCTACTGTTTGTAAACTTTACCTTGCTATGAGTTGTATACTATGTAATATATATCTCTGTAACATGTATTCTTGTTGGAGCTTTTCTAACCAGGACTCCATTGAAAATGGGTTCACTTGGCCCAATGGACCATCCTGGTTAACCAACAGAAAATAAATAAATAAATAAAGTCTAGTTTTCTTGAACTGTGTACACGTTAATGAAGGCAAAACAGAAGTCATATGATAGCTGTCAGAAAATGCACATTTAAAGAGATATTGTCAATAAAATGTGTGTAACTGTGTGTCATCAAATGATGAGACTAGAAATAAACGTGACAATTTTGAGGTTGATCTTATCTACAAATAAATTGATTTTTTGCTATATGACTGGCTCATGCAGGGAATGGTTGATGCAGACATGTATACATTTTTGGTTGTTAATGACCCCTTGATCCTACAGTTTTCAGTATTCCAAAGGACCACATGAATGTTAATAATCTCCACTCAGACATATTGTTTCTGCTTAGTTTTCTAAGATGACAGGATGTTAAAACCCTTTAATTGTAAATTTTCACACTTATTAAAAGATTATTGGAACTTTCCAACTAAGGTTAAAGTTCAGCTATGGATCCTTAATTTAAGTTTCCTTACAGCTAACATTGTGGACCTATTTTCAAGCATTTCCCATGTTGAAGGGTTAGATTTGTTTAGTGAAGCTATTGTGTCCTCTGACTTTTTGAAAGCACATGACATTGAACTAGTAGAGTTTTCATGGAAAAAGTGCTTAAAATAATGATATATTCTTCGGGGGGAGGGATAGTTCCAACAGTTGAAGGGAGAGGCCAATGATGTAGTTTACTCCCCCATTTATGCCAATAACATTATGTGGAAGTGGGAGTTTGATTTATTCTTTTTTCTAGGTATTCCTAGCTCATTATATTGTGATTTTTGGATGATACTATTTTTTGAAAGGATGACGTTGATAAAGTGGATCCTTTTATTAACTATATTACTCAGACTAAGGACTTTTTATGCTTTTTCTATGCACATTCTATAGTTTTTTATTTAGATATTACTATAATAAAGGGTAATAAGAGTTTTCTTTCTAAGATATATATATATATATATATATATATATATATATATATATATAGAGAGAGAGAGAGAGAGCACAGGATTCAATAAAATCCATGTAGGCTCCATGTTGAGCCTACATGGAATGTACCTGTGTGCACACCCATGGTTCCTCCCCGGCAGCGAGCCATGCATATTAATTATGGCATGCTGCCAAGGGAGATCAGAGTTGCACAGATATTGAGTCAATGCAAGCAACAGTCTAGAGGCTGTCTCGTATCTGTGGGTTGTCCAGAAACATCTGGACATGTATTAAGCACAGGACAGTAATATTTTTTTTAATGTTATATGCTGTTTGCACAGAGCAATGCGATGCTTAGGGATGCTGAGCTGTGCTTATACAAATGCACCTGACATCTGCAATATATCTAAAAATAGAAACCAGATGTAATTAATTGGATATTCTTTTTTCCTGTCTCTTCTTGTTGTTGCTTAGCAACTCCATCCAACATCAAAAAAATAGAAACCAGAAATATTTAATTGTTGTAGTTCTGTGGTACTTAGCAATGTGCAAACTCATGCAGCTTCACTGCACAAAGCTAACAAGTCTCTTAATAGTATATGTGAAGATATACTGCTTTGCTATACTATCCAAGTAGCTAGACAGGTTGAGTCATAACCTACAGTGTAGTAGGTCTGAGGCTCGAGTCCTGAATAGTCATATATTTTGCATTTATTGCTTTGAACATGAGTCAGATGACTGAAACATCAGTTCATAGGTTCATAGGTGTGTACTAGGCTAATGGCCCTGGAGCCTTTACAAGCCTAGCCCATAAGATTACCCTGGAATCGTGCCACCCGACCTTAGTTCCCCATGCCTCTGTCAAGTAGAGCCACTGGAGTGATTCTCGGGGTGAATTTTCTATTTCCCATCCACTCACCAAGATTTCTCTTGAAGATGGCCAGTGAGGCACTCTGCTTGACATGTATGGGGAGTCTATTCCATAGCATGGGCACTCTCTGGGTTATGAACTTGTCCCTCCAGCTTGTTCTGTAGTTTGTGGTAATGAGATTGAGGTCTCTGGAGTGTGTAGTGCAGAGGGATAAGGATTTCTTTAGATGTAGCATTCCTAATAGAGCTGGGTCAGATATGGCTTTGTAAGTCAAACAGAGATCATCTCTAAGTAGACAATATGAGACAGAGAATATTTGGAGTTTTTTGAGTCTGTCCATATAGGACAAGTGTTTAAGGCCTAAGATCCTCTTTGTGAGGTATTTTTGTGGCCTCTACAGTTGTTGTAGGTATCTAGTGAGGTACATGCCAAATGGGGCATTGTACTCGATGATTGGCCTAATGAGGGAAGAAAAGTTTAATTTAAAATTAAAAAAACTGTCACATTTAGCAAAGCTGCATGGTGCTAAGCTCTGCTTAAACATGACCAATGGTTTATTTCATTTGTGCATTGCTAAGCTACACTTAAACATGGCTTGTGCGAGTTTGCATAATGCTCAGCTTCACATAAAGGGTTTGTGCGAGTTTGGGTGATGCTAAGCAATGTGCCACATTTTTTAAAGTTGCACTATGACGTGTAAACTTGGGAACGCACCCTATATAATGGCCAATAGGTGGGAATCTGACACCATTCTTTGGAGTTCTCACTTGGCTGTGGATATGCCTGGTGGTGTTGGTGATGGAACATGCTTTTGGGTGCAGAGATTGAGTGTGTATGAGTCCAAATTGTTTGTTGGATTCCTGGTCCAAAACATGAACCCCAGCTGCAGCAGGGCAATTACCAGGACTCAGCGTGTAAGTCTGAGGCCTAGGATTATTTGGCTAGGGAACTTACCAGTACTACTGGTATCCCCCACACTGGTGAGCAGTGTCATCACCACTATAACAACCTGAAGCTTAGAAAGAGGGGAACCTTGGACACCTGGGGTCTAAGAAGCTCAGGTTGGGTGGATCCCACAGATATGCAAGTATGTTTCGCACTGATTTATGAATACACAAACTGAATGTGTGCAAAACAGGTATGCATAATACTTTGCTTCTCTTACAACAGCTTCAAAAGAGAGGGCTCTCAATGTCCAGTCCCATGCAGGGCATTGGGCCAGGATGAGGTGTGAGTGTGGTAAGTAGAGAAAAATCAAAGCAATAACCTGATGCATAATGTACTGTCAAGATAAAAAAAGTGTTTACAGAGTTTGGGGTCCTAAGAGTCAGATATAACATACTTAGGAAGTGTAATATGTTTAGTAATGTGTCAGTGCCTACCTGAAATGGTAAACCAAGTTAAGTCAAGTAACCATGCATTATTGTGTCGTATAACTTACAAGTATCAGTTGAAGTTGGGGTCTACCAAGATTAACAGTCACTGTTCTGCAGTGCTCATAGTGTGAAATATGCTGTAGATTGCACTAAGCTAATGACGAGGGTAAATGGGTTATTACTTAGAGGTCTGACACAACTATCCATGTCTACATGTCAGACTTGAAGCAACAGTAATAAATAGATTTTAAAGGGTGATGGTGTTGTGATATGTACTGTTTCAAGCAAAGAAGCGCTCACTATTCATGTAGTCACTGTATGTGTGTTCTAATCTACTACCAGTTAACTGAAAAAAGGAAATGAATAAAGACTGCTGAAAAACTGTCTGATAGATGTAGTGCAATACCCACAGTAAGTTTCAAGCCCGTGTTCTGGCCAGTTTGCATCATATAATGCTGTACATTCCATCCACTCGAAGAACAACATGTATGGGTAAAGTAGCTTACATTAGATGTTCACGTGTATAAATGCCAGATTTTAAGGTACATTATCAATAAAGTTTAAAGCAGGCTTGTGCGTTGAGAAGCAATCTGTTCAAATAACTGTGCAGTATGGCTGTATTCACTGTATGTGTGCACTAATTTGACACTAGTCAGCTCTAAAAAGGAAATGAATAAAGACTGCAGAAAAAAAGTGTCTGATAAATGTAGCGCAATGCCCACAGAAAGGTTCAGGTCTGTGTTATGGCCATTTGTAGTCAAATGATGCTGTATATTCCTTTCACTCCAGGAACAAGGTATATGGGTAAGGTAGCTCACGTTCTGGGTAGATATCCATGTGTATAAGTGTCAGGTATTCAAGAGCAATATCGATGAAGTGTAAATAAAGCAGGATTATGCCTTGATAAATAATCCTTTCCAATAACTGTGAAGTATCCCTGTATGCACTGTCATGTCCTCTCTAATCTGACATCAGTCAACTGTTAAATGTAGTGCACATGTTCCCTGGAGTCACAGCTTGTGGGTTCTAATCCCATGGCAGCCAACTAAGAAATCACCAGCTGTCTAGTCAAATTAGTATACATGAACATACCTCCTAACTTTCACAATTTTTTGGAATACAATGACTAGTGTCCCATATGTCTGGTCCATGATTAGCAGATAAATTACATTACTTGGAATGTAATTTATTGGCAAATCCATTTACAGAACACATTGGTAGTAATGAATGAGCACACTATATAAAACAGTTATCTGTAGTTGTGTACCTGCATTTGTTAGTGCTTGGCCCATGCTGTCCCATGCTAACAGGTTGACAAGTATGTACATGTAACATCATCTATACAAGAATTGGAGTCACTGTACATACAAGTGACACTGCACACCCTAGAAGTATGTATTATTAGTCTGTGTAGTAATATTACCTGCAAGGTCATTAATGGCATGTTTTTCTCTCTCTCTACCGACCCCTTATCTTTTCTAATTTATTATTATGAAATTCATTAATATATTACTGTTATTTATTATTATGGTTTGATATTAATACATTCTTTTAAACCAATTGCTGTTACATAATTACCGTTGTTATTTATTGTTGTGTTTCTTGTAATATATCTTAATATGTATTTGGATTAATCAGTATTATCTACTATTTTGTTAATACTAACATTGGTTTGGTTATTACTTATCTTACCTTATGTTTATATCTAATTTATTACAGCATGACAAGGTAGGCCAGTTCCAGGCAATCCACCTACCTTGCCTCCACTGGCAGTGGCACTGGGGCCTAGCACATCTGGGCCACAGCCTGGTGGTGCCCCCTCTGCTGCTCTTGTACTACCTGTGGCATCAGGTAGTTCCACCCCATGGGCTGGGCCTGGGCCACCTTCTGGGATGGGAAGTTGAGGATGATTTTGTCACCCACCAAGAAATGCCAGGTATGGTGCACAGGGTGCTTCACCAAACTGTCGGTGCATGCCTGTGCTGGATGGAGAGCATGCTTGCCATCATGGTGGGGCTGCCTCACCCTGGATGCCAGCATCCACCACTGCCATCACAGGGGCAGTGAAGGAACAGTGCTGACAGTCTCATGGGTGAGGACTTGACTCACACTGCTACAGTGTGGATGCTCATGGGACTGGGATTCCACAACACCCTACCCGTCAAAGGTGTACACCTCCATCTTGTGCCACACATTAACCATGTCTGCTGTCTTGTCTGTATGTAAAAGTTTCTTCACCTTCCCAACTTACCTCCCCCACATGTACCTATGTCCCTTCCCCAACATTCCACTCTTATCTTAAAAAAATGGGCACCTGTCCCAAAAGAAAATATAGCCCCATACATAGCTCTCCATTTTCACACACATGTACATTGAACACACTTAATTTAGTCCATTTGGTTTGACAACATAACTAGGTTGTCATCACCCTTCTCTGGGTGTGACAGTCCAAATTCAGCTAAAAAAATCTGTCACAGTACACAGTTGCTCCTGAGGAAAGAATGAATACCTATGATTCTTTCCTACACCCGTCCCGCACATCTCTACCTGCCTTTCATTATGTTTTTCACCCTGCTTGGACCCCTTTTCAGCACTATCCTATCTCCCCATTTTTCTTTTCTTTAAAGATTTTTTTGCCAGTGCTATACTGATATATGCTTTTGGAACAATATTAATCAGATTCAAAAAGTACACCTGCACCCTATCTCGAACCCATGACCATCATATAGAACAGTGGATCATACTGCCAAGCCACACAGCTATGAATGAAAGCAGGCATTTTAAGTGAAACATAATGTTGCAGCTGCCCTCATTAAGTGTGTTTAAACAGTGCTGTGCATCGCACCACACAGAGAAAATCAGTAATGAGAATTATACAAAACTAGTACTGTAATTGGCACTTTGGTATACAAATACATCACTATAAAGGCACACACATAAGCTTAGATGTAATTGAGGTATCTGATAGCAGGAAACCCTTCAATTATGTCTACAACATGTAAGAACACATTTGATAAAACATAAAAGGAAAACAGGATTTTAATTGGGACTGTGGTATACAACTTTAGCATTATAAAGCCATATGCATAATAATAATAATAATAATAGATGTAAGCATGGTATTTAACAGCAGGTAACTGTGGAAAAATAACTATAACATGTACAAATTCACCTACTCTAGCACTGACTGTGTAGCTCAGTTGGTAAAATGCATTCAAAACAACATAACATTTTAGTACACAAGGTCCAGGGTTCAAGTACAGCTGTGTCTGTCAATGAAAATACATGTATGTGGCCATCAATATTATAAAGTGTGATATGTATGACTGTCTCAACACATATTTATCCACCCAAAGCAGTACAGTTGGAATATCTGCATCTATATAATACAGGGCAAAGGCCTACAGATAGGACCACTCTCACCTACTCCTAGTACAACATTATAAAGTGCACAGAATGTCAGGTAACATAATAGCCTGAATTTCCAGAGGATGTAGAAGTGTGTACTGAAATTGTGGACCAGTAATATCACACTGCAACCCACAATGTTTTGCTGATGATATCACAGACAACCACAGCTGCACAACTAACATACATATATAGAGGTTGAGCTAGACGCAAGGGGTGTAAACACACACTCAACAGGGGACTACTATGGCATAACATGTGACTTGGCAGTTGTCCAACTGCATGACATCATGGTTAATGTACACCTACCTGTTTTCTAAGACACACCAAGTGTTTTGCCATGCATTGTCTTACTGATACCATTGGCTGACAGATTTACCTGACAAACACATACCTTACTTCCCAGTGGGGTGGTTACTCCTAATCTGGCCCTGCCTAGACAACAAGGCTGCCACAGGTCCCACACTTACTCTTAAAGCTTGTTGTCCTGAAAAGTGTTCACACTTTCTGCCTATGCCTATTGCCTGCAGCACAACCTTCAGCTTCAGCCTGTAACACACACATTTGCATGTAAATAATAGCTGCTACAGACATTCCCTCTGTCATGAAATAGTATCTGTCCCCCACTATTTTCCAATCCAGCATATGAGAAGGGGGTTGCAATCTTCATTGAGGCTTTATATCTTGTTCAGTGGTTGCATAGGATTGGCTGATTATACTGTAAATCAGCTGTGATGGCTACAATTAGCATTCCAGAAGCACAGATTGGTTCAGAGGCAATCACTTGCTAATAGAGAACCATGTTAAAAAGGCAAACAGCTAGCTAGGGAAAGCATTGTGTATGAGAGTTACTTTGCATGATCAACTCATTGGTGCAATGTTTATAAATCTGTACCATTTAACCGAGGAGTACTGTACTCCATCAGGTATGTAACCATTTTACAACATGATGCATATTTGTAAATGTACTTAGGGGGGATGGGATTACAGCAGTAAGCCTTGCTTAGAACTGCACTGCTAAAATGTCATTGATCTGCAGATGTGTTTCACCTACAGAGTAGCTAGAGTACAGTACTGTTGGAATGCTCTGTGTTAATTAGGAATACCACTCTCCTGGAAATTTCCCATTGATAGCTGTGGTAATACTACACTGCTATTTGTGTGGCACTGCTGGTTTTAAATAATGTAAGGGGGGTTTACACATATGTTCCACAACATAATGGACTGCCGTGTTGGGTGTGTGATCATACAACAGTATTTGTCATGGCACAAGTAGGAATAGATGACTACTGCTACTATTCTACTCACATGCACAACCTTACTATGTTTGCATGATGTTGAATATCAGATATGTAATCAAGTGGGTCTATATTCAAAGTTTCAAAACTTCGAACCTCATATGTTCAATAACATATGAGCAAAGTGTGAAACATTGAAATATAATACAAAATTAAAAAAAAAAAACTTACCTCAACTTTCTGAGCAGGGGGGCAAACCACCCTGCACCCCTCACACCCCTGCTACTTAAATATACCAACTCTGAGATCGCACTTCAGTGCAGAAAAGGGAAATTTTCCTATTTTGCACCATACAGAGCCATTACTTTTCATCTTCAAACTTTTTGAAGTTCGATCATATGGTGTCGGCCACATGACATTTGAACTTTAAAAAGTTTGTGTAATTAATAGGGACCCTAACCAAGCAGTGCCTACTGGTAGCCATCTGCTATTGCTGTATCTCTACATAATATACTTCCATTTATGTGATCCTGACGTATGTTCCCATTTTGTTGTCATTCAGGGAATATGTATCCCCGATGTCAGGGCCCTTATACAGAGGCAGAATATGATACTATCCTGGAAGCCATGCATCAACATCAACTCCTGCTGTCCAGGAGGAGGACAAACAGGAAAGAGTGGGCAGCATCGTGGGCCAACCTGGTTCACGATGTAAATAAAATTTGCTACCAGAGCAGGACATATGAACAGGTGCAACACCATGCAACTGACATGATAAATGCCACCTGCAGAAGAGCAGCAGATGTGGCCAGGGATCATGTTGCAGTGGAACAACCACTGTCACATGTAATATCATTTTCATCAGTAACAGTAATGTTCCTGGTAAGCAGCACATCATTAAAAACACCTGATGTACAGACACAGGGGTGATAGACCTAGGCACACAGGCCTGGCCACACAGGTTTACACTTACTTTGATGTAGATCACCATGTCTCCACAGGGGTAAAAAGGGTAGCTCATGTTATTAGTGAGGGTACTGTCACCCAATAATTATGTAATTATAATCTCCATTTAGTCTCCCTCAACATGGTATTAGTTCACTGCAATGGCCATTTTCTCATGTACCTTTGCAAGCACCAGTGGCAATTGCACACACTACAGGGATTGTGTGCAATAACTGTTATTGTAGCTTGTGTCATATAGACTGCTCAGAAGTGATCTCTGCCTTGCATACAGGGCAATGTCTGACCCTGCCGTATTGCAAATGCTGCATATCTATAAGTGGAATGGTACACATATTACCCGCTGTAAGGACATTACCTGGTATGTGATGTTAATAATACATGCTTGTGGGGGAGATCTGTATACCACACTTTCTCAAATGGTTGAAACACACCCCCATCTAATGGAAACAGTGCACCTCATTTGGCCCTCCTCAGATGCAATCTGTATGATTGCCTGGATAACTGTCATGTCACCACAGGGCTTCTGCGTGTGTCCCTTGTGGACAGGCACAATATGTGCTGATCATGTAAATAAGGTTAAGAACATGACTAGGATTTTATGGGACCTAGGCCCATTAGGCTACTAATGTATAATGATTCTATGATCCCATACCCTGATGTAAAATGCTCTACCATCCGCACACACATACCTGACTACAGTGAGAATAGTACTCCTCTCAATTCATATGCGCAGAACACTGCACACCATACACAGTGCAAGTTGATTGCAATTAGAGTAGAACCCCTAGCTATCTGATGGTACACACCAGAGATCACAGTATTTAATGCATGTGCCAAAGCTGTGTGCGCTATTAACATCTCTTTAGGTAATGTTATGATAGATGGCATCAGCAGGCCTTATTCTAGTCAGGGCTTTGGAGGCACATGTCACATGAGACAGCCTGCAAAATCCTCCTTTGTTCTAGGTCAGTGTGGTGATCACATTTATTTTGCAGGGAGGTGCACACAAACAGTGGGCTGAAGTGAGATTAGAACCCCTATCTATCTAGATCTTACACACCATACATCACAGCATTTACAGCACCCACCAGGGTTTAAGTCTGACATTGAACTGGCAGTTGTTACTGTTAAGGTACATGACATTGGCAGGCCTTGTGGAAATGAGGGGCTTGGAGATGGGCAGCACCTGCAAGGGCCAAAATGTGCAGGCCCATTGACATCTGGAAATCAATATAGGATTCCTATCTGTTATGCAGGGAGATGCGCACTCACACACACACACACACACACACACACACACACACACACACACACACACACACACACACACACACACACCCCAAGTGGGATGGAGTGAGAGTAGAACCTCTACCTATCTGGTCATACACACTATGGATTACAGTATTTACAGCACACCCCATGGCTTAAGTCAATTGTATATGTCACTGCAGGCAAATACTAGTGGAGTACATAAACTAGGCTTATGTTGAACAGCATGTGTAGGCTGAAGAGTGACATTGCTTCTCAACTGTTCTCTACAGCTAGTAACCTTGCAGTCATAAAACTGTTTGTTATCCTAGCTATGTGTCTACTGTAGCCATTTTGGCCATATGTGGCTGTTTGCATTTGGCTAGGCAAGCCTGTGGGCAAAAACAATGTGCCCTGTCAATGCGTGTGTACACAACATGATACATAACACCAACCGTTCACCTGTTGGTTTATGTTTTGTAACATCCAGCAGACACAGGGGGCTGTAGAACAGTGCATTATCTACTGTTGAACCCTTACATTTGGTCCTTTGAGCAACATTATATATGTGTCATACTGCAGCTCAATCACAAGTATCAGGGTATGTAGAATGATACAAACATATAAACATATAGCTGCACATGTGTGTGTGTGTGTGTGTGTGTGTGTGTGTGTGTGTGTGTGTGTGTGTGTGTGTTTGTGTGTGTGTATATCATACATGTATATGTGTTATGTAGATGTATAGGGAGAGACAGAGATGTATGTCTCTAGAAATACATATGTGTGTGTTCACACACACACACACACACACACACACACACACACACATATATATATATATATATATATATAGAGAGAGAGAGAGCGATACTGACTGACAGATATGTACACATATATTTATGTAGCTTTAGACATATCTATATACGGCAAGTCATTTTCAGTGGAGAGCAACAGAACTGTGCTCTGCTTAACTGAGTGTATGAGCATGCCCAGTGGGCAATGCCATATCATAATAATCCTTATGAGTACTGTGAAGGTTACAGACTTACCTTGCAAATGCAGCAGCTGACACAACCATAGTTCAGGACTAACTCTGTCTGATGTAAGCAGTACGCAGTCAATACATGAGTAGGTACAGGATATTTGGGTTACTTGCCATCATTTTTAATGTCTGTATGTGAGTAGGAGTAAGGTGTCAGTCCATAGGTCCCTAGGTTTTCACCGAATGTGTGATGCATTGCCACTTAGCCAGTGCCAGGGTGTACTGAGCATGCCTACATCTGCCTACAGGGACATCAGCAAGGGATACTCCTCCGAGTCCTCCTGTGACTGTGGCTGTGGTGAACTAGACACTGGTGGGAGCTGTGTATCCTGTCCCTCTGCTGATCCTACTGCAGCTGTTTCTGCAGGATCATATTCTGTAGCATAGCACGTACTCTGAATACATGTGCACATGTGGCTGGAGAATACTGCAGGGCTCCCCCAGATATATTGAGGTACCGGAACCATTACTTCAGCAGCCCAGACACATGCTCTATGATGTTTCTAGTTTGTGGGTGTGCCTCATTATGGCATTCATCTGTGGGTGTGTGTACATTTTTGATGGGTGTCATCATCCATGGTTCCAGGGCGTGCCCAGCATCTCCCAGTAAATGGCCATGTGGGATGTCCCCCTTAGCAAACATCTGGTACAGCTGTGATGTGTGCCAGATATGGGAGTCATGATAACTGCCAGGGCTGCCACCACACACACATTCAGGATAATCCCCTGGCATTGCACTTGACCTGGCAGTTGATTTGTGTGGTACCCCTTGTGGTTAACGTAGATTCCACCCTGCTTATGAGGTGGAGCCTTGATGTGTACATGGGTGCAATGTATGGCAACCAGTACCTCAACGTAGTGTGCTATATGGTAGAACTGTTGCATATTGCTGGCCCTAACTTCAGGAGAGAGGGGAAAAGGTATCTGCTCACTGGCATGTGGTAGCACAGAATCCAGGATCTGGTGTAGTATTCTGGATGCAAATGCCTGTGACACCCCCATCATGTCCCCAGTTGATCTTTGAAAAGTACCTGTAGCAAGTATCCTAAGGGCTACACATACCTTTGTTTCCACTGGGATGGGTTCGCCTCTGTTGGTTCTGGCTCTGTGTCAGTTGGCAGAGCTCAGTGAGTTCTTACAATATGCCCCTGTCCACCCTTTAGCTCTCTAAAATCTCCATCTCATGTAGCTCCTGGAATGTTACCCTGGGCCTGAACACTCTTCTCCTTCTCAGCCTAGGCCTATTGTCAGCAGCACCAGCAGCAGTGGCTTTAGCATCTAGCACATACATATGTAGCAGCCCTTAACATTATCTCAGTTAAAATGTGCAAGTGTAAACATCAATAGTCCAGAGTATTGTGAAAAAAAACAGACTGTAGGGTTTATGCATACTTTATAGAGGTCTACTGTAGGTGCAGCATGTGTGATTGGCTAATTATTATGCATTTTACCTGCCGAGAATAAGATTAACTTCATTTAATGGCCCTACTTTAGTGCGCAGCAAAGGGCACAGCACCAGTCCATGCAGCATAGCTTATACACATTAATAAATATTCATTGGAAATATCTGATTTCCATTCATTGCTGCCTATGTCATCACTGTCACATGGGTGATGTGCAGTGTGAACACATTCAGCTATGCACTGCACAATGTAGCATAGCTTACACAAAAGTCAAAATCAATAATTGAAAATATCCAGTTTTAATTGCTGATTGCCTATGTCATCATTGTGACCTTGGTGGTCTTTCAGCATGAACATGCTCAGCTATGCAGCATGCAGCACAAACATGTGCAGCAGGAATTAAACAATCCTAAAAGTGACTGGACACACTCCATCTGCTGACATTCATATCCACTGGGAATATCAACATGGTGTGTTAGCCTACACGAAGTGGTTATGTGAACACAATTACTCTATTTTGCTATTCAAGACATCCACCTCATTTGCATGCATGTCCATGCTGACAGCCTGGAAACTACATGGTTCAGAGCCATATGACATGGGCAACGTCACCAATCCACCATTGTATGGCACAGACGCAGGAAGCTATAGTATATTTCTGACATATATTGTAAAATGCACATTTATTTTATATACACACACATATATATATATATATATATATATATATATATATATATATTTTTTTTTTGTATTATGCATGTTTGTGCACTGCGGTGTGCAGTGCAAACAAGCTGAGATTATTAAAGAAAACAAAATATTATTTTAATTTATCCCCTTCCTCTGTCTGACATCCACAACATTATTTTTGCACATATTTGTATGTGGTCATACAGTTTCAGGGGATGCATATCCACATTTCTTCTGTTTTACGTCCCCTTTTTTCTGTGTAGACCCCTGTATGTGGAAAAATTCCATGTACACTACAGACACTGACCCGGGGTCTACACCGATGCCTGTTCCCTTGTTGGATCACTCAACCTGCCTCATTTGCATAAGATTCACCTGCTTATCAGGTAATTTGCATCCCTCGATATTTTCCCTGTCTGCATGTGTGCACGCACCAGTAAGTGGTGCTTACTGAATTTAAAATTGTTCACATTTGTGTAAGCATTGTGCCTCAATGTGTACACAGAAAAAATAATTGTGTAGGCTTTATTAAATATGGCCTTTATATATATATATATATATATATATATATATATATATATATATATATATATATATATATATGTATATGTATACACACACACACACACACACACACACACACATATATATACATACATAATACATACATATGTAAAGCCCACATATTCAAACAACCTTTTGCACTTTTAGGTGTTGTCACTTTTTTCCCAAAAAGGAATTTAAGACTTTCCAGGATGGTGTTTGATGATAAAATTTTCCATCATGAAAAATTATGTTTTTGGAAAGGGGTTATCCAGTATAATTGATTAATCACATAGCAAAGGACATTACTAGTAGAAGATATAATGATTTTAGACTCCCTTTAGGGGACTGTGAATGGTGGAAAGATAAAAATATAAAACCTAGCCTTGTGAGTAAATGTTCTGAATGTGCTATGATTCTGAGGTGTGGAGGTTTTTCTGATAGTACTAAAGTAATAATTTACAAAAATTGGAACATTTTTAAGTCAGATGATGACTTGGTAACATTGATTTTAAATTTGCAGTGTTTGAGAGGGTTCAAAAGAATCCTGGAGGAGGACCATGGAAAAGTACCTTAGACTACAGTGAACTTTTGTGCCAGCTGACACTGAATGCTACTGTGTCCCTGGGACTGAATGATTACATTTCCCAGATATGCTCTGAGCACAATGTTACCTCCTATACTGAGCCAACAGATATTGCCAATATACTGGCCAACAGATTCAGTGCCAACTTTACCCCTCTCCCCCCAAAGGACCAATCACAATACCAGTAGATTGCCAGGCAGCCAGTATTACTGCTGCACAGGTTAAAACAGCACTGTCCAAGGCTAAAAATACAGCTTGTTTGGGACCTGACAATATCCCTGCCTGTGTTCTACATGACTACAGAGTGAACCGGCACCTCCCCTGTGTGCCCTGTTCAACTACAGCCTCACCTCAGGCTTTGTCCCTACCAAATGACGCACTGCTACAGTCATCCCTCTCCACAAAGGAGGCACAACTACAAACCCTGGGAACTATCACCCCATTAGCCTGACGAGTCTGATATGCAAAGCTATAGAATGCATCATGGACCTAATAAACAAGGATATAGGGAATTTCCAAACTCTGGATCCCACACAGTTTGGTTTTGTGAAGGGTAGATCATGCCTGCTCAACTTGGTTGATTTCTCTGAGTCAGTCACCAGAGCTGTGGTTGAAGGCAACGTGGTTCATACACCCTACCTTAATATGGCCAAGGTCTTTGATACCATTCCCCAATCGGGAATCATAGAAAACATATTAAGTTAGGTATCAACCCCTATATCACTAGGTAGGTTGCAAACATGCTCACAGCTAGAATCCACAGTGTGAAAATAGCTGACTCCAAGTCAGACTGCTGACCAGTCACAAGTGGAGTCTCACAGAGTTCAATCCTGGGTCATCTCCTGTTTGGTATCTACTTCTTTGAAGTCCAGGCCAACATGAAGGGACTCTGGCTGACAAAGTTCGCAGACAATTGCAAGTTGGGAGCTATTATTAACTCCCCAAGTGATGTCGACATCCTACAGAAAGGCCTCACTGAGACCAACAACTGGTGTCAGACCCATGGCCTTAAGCTCAATACCAAAAAATATGTTGTCATCCCCTTTGGAAAAAAACCTGGTTCCCATGAATTACCACATCAAAGGTAGCCCACTGAACACAGAAGGTGTTATAAAAGATCTGGGAACACAGGTTGACAGCAACTTCTCTTTTGACCATCACATTGCCACTGTGGTCAGAAAGCCCTTCTATGTGGCACATCTCATTACTAAGGGTTGTGCATCGAGGAAGAAAGAGGTCATTGTCTCCCTCTACTCTTCCCTCATTAGGCCAATGATAGAGTACAATGCCTCATTTGGCATGTACCTCACTAGACACTTGCAACAACTGGAGAGGCCGCAAAAGTACCTCACAAAGGGGATCCTAGGGCTTAGATATTTGTTCTATATGGACAGACTTAAAAAACTCCAACTATTCTCTGTCTCATATTGCCTACTTAGAGGCGGTCTCTGCCTGACTTACAAAGCCATGCCTGACTCAGATCTGTTAAACATGCTACATCTAAAGAAATCCCAATCCATCCACACCACATGCTCCAGAGACCTCAACCTCATTACCACAATCAACAAAACATGCTGGAGGGACAGATAGATAACCCAGAGACTGCCCATGCCATGGAATACACTTCCTATACATTTCAAGCAGAGCACCGCATTGGCCCTCTTCAAGAGAAGTCTTGATGAGTGAATGGGAAATAGAAAATTCACCCCAGGGATCACTCCAGTGACTTTTCTCGACAGAGGCACTGGGAACTAAGATTGGGTGGCATGATGCCAGGGTAATCCTATGTGCAAGGCTTGTAAAGGCTCTAGGGCCATTAGCCTAGTACACACCTATGAACCTATGAAGCTAAGTATTCTAAAGATGCAGGCCTCTGAGTTATAGCTTATTATTGTTGTTTTAACCTCAGAAGCATCTATTTTTAAATTATATTTTTTATAGTTTAGGTATATACTTATGTTTTTATTTAGTTATAATTTACATTTTTATAAATATATATTTACTTACATTAATTTTATTTATTGACATTTAATTACTGAGAAGTTCTGATCGAGTAGGAGCCCATTTTCAGGGGAGGCTCAGAGTGAAAAGTGCCAAAGTTTTACAAAACATTTTAAGAAAAATAATTTCACAGTCTTTATAAACAATACAAAAAACAAAGACAGTTTAAATAATTATGCCAAATTAGACATAATATGAAAATTGGTTAAGCATAGGTACAAGTTATATGACAATGATTTAATAGTTAGAGAAATTTTAGCCAGCTTATAGAGACATTAAATGCAACTTTGTGTAATACAAACAGGAATTGCAATATGATGTGAGAGAAAAGCAGCTTGTAGTTTAGAGAGAAAGCCAGAGGAGAGAAATTGATAGTAGTTAGGAAGTGAGTGAAGAAGGGAGTGTAAGGAGATGTAATGTATGAATAGGTATTTGTCCACATTGGTTGTGGATATTAATGATGCCATGCATATTTGCATATTTAAATGAGATATTTTTTGTTATTTTTCAGTTCTGTTATTTATTGCCACATTCCCTTGGTGAAAAAAATGACAAAAGAACTCTCACTTCCATTATCCACTGTCAGTAATGGCAGATGATGACTTGCTGTATAAATTCAGTTTACCTGTATTTAAAGTGTTACCTGTTACAATTAAAGCCCACACATTTCACAACATTAACCTATACATAACAACATTAACCTATACATACCCTGGCATTCTCTTAAGCTCTCCAGTAACTCCCTATGCATCTCCCAGTTCCTTTTGACCTGGTCAGAAGCTACAGAGTTAGGGAGTGTATAATAAAATCTGTATAGTGCCATGCACTGGCAGGGTGTTAGTGTGGATATATTATGTTATACTTACAGTACAGAGGTGGTGACCAGTCTTAAACCTTTTGCTCTCATTGGCCAACAAGTTCAAGCTTTTGGTGACGTATGTGATGGGACTGTCCCCTAACCTTCCCTCCTTGTGAGTTTCCAGTAGCACAAGTGACAGCCTTAACCATTCTACTCCAGGCATCATCATTACACTGAGACCCAGTATAGCTCATCTTCAGGTGCCTGCAGATGCAGTGCTTATGGACGAGGAGGAGCAGAAAACTCTTCCTCATGACACCTCTGCACTCTAAAAGGAACACTACTTTCCCATTTACCAGCCACATGTTTCTCCTTCCAAGATGTCAGGAAAAATGGCACTGAACTGGTATCTAAGGCAAATCTTTGGGTTTGCATCCTTTGCACACTGATGGGAACTGGGAAGAATCACATTTGCATCCTGGCCAGCAAAAGAATTATGAAATAGAAATATATATTGCGCTGTTAAGGTTCCAGTAAGGTGTGAAACATGGTGGCCCTCCTTACATCTGTTTGCTGCTGAGATTACATGTTCAACAGCAACTCCACATTCAGTTGGTTAATCATGGAATGTCAATTGTGTTTAACTTGACAGATGAGACTTCCAGGGCATGCACACATGGCAACATTCATGAAACAAATGGGTTTGTATAGTCAATATGACTGCTAGTTACACTATCCCAACTTGCACATTACGGGATTTGAAATCCTGATGGCCTACTTCTTGCTTGCTTGACCTGTCTGCTACCAACACATTTATTGCTTGATTGATTGATTGATATTTCTTGACCGGGAAAGCACTGGGTCAGACACCCATTTTCAGTGGAGGCCTGGGGAGAAAACCTCCACAAAAAATGTAATACAGAGCACTTTAAAGATAAAATAGACAATGAGCATAGGCTTTGTAAAAATTAATATATAACATACAGTACTTTAAGAATAAAAAGCCTTCAGATAAAGATTGCAGTTTGATTTGAGGTAAACACTTATTTAAATACTAAGGAGGTTCTAGACATTGTCTAGGAGCAGATAGAGAGATTAGAATATGTTAGTTGATATAGAGAAAGCTTTTAGAAGGTTGAGAGGAATTACTTAATGGAGTAAAGCAAAAAAGAGTGGATAATTACATTTTATTTGTTTATGGTGGCTTAGACTTTTGCGCACCGGAACAGATATAATTATTGAGGTAGTGGCCAAAGAATAACTTTTATTCAGCTTACCAGGCAGCACACATTTGCAGGTTGTTTGCCCACAGTAGGGAAACTATTATGGGCAATGTTTAACAGACTTGGTCATTAGGGGATACAAACCCTCTACATGATTTACTTCAAAATTATAAACTGCAAGTGCAGTGCAATGAGTCACTTTCTTTCTGTTGCAGCTCAAGTTTAAGTACACTTTTGCGATGACCACCAATTCATAAGCATTGAAAGATTTGCCTTCAGATGATAACTGTCATTTATCCTTATGCGCTTATATCTGTTCCTGTTGCTATATGCCAAGCATGCACTGCATGAACAAAATATATATATTTTTTTTTATCTTAATCTCTCAGTCCTTCATGTGTATGTATATTGTTCTTATGTTAGTTTATTACATGTTAAAAGCCAATCTAGGCATATCTTTCACAGAACAGATGTCAATAACCACATTTTAGGTTATCACAGTAGTGGAAATCAATGAAAAATAAATTTACACAACAGGATTCAAACCCATACATAGCTCTGTAACAGTCTCACAAAATGAAAATTACATAGGTATGCCATTGAAGCTCTCAAACAAAATGTGTGAAAAGACGTTCATTATAATAAAGTGCACTTAAAGAGTGGAAGAATATATTACAGCAGCATCCCAACCTCACTAGATTAGAACTGTGCATGCAGTGTACTAAAATGAAGTTTCACATCATTTAATTGGATCATGGAAGCTGTTACAGAGAATGCACTCACCTTATATTACTTTGATGTTTGTTTTTTATCTCAAATTTACTTACTGACATGCAATGATGCCATGTTGTAGTGCACAATGAATGGGAAAGTCTTAAAGCGTGCATAGAAATTTTCTTTGTTTTTGTCATAGGGGTGAACAAGCATTGCTCTCTGTTCAACTTTGACCAGCAATGCTGCTTGATGCCAAACATTGTGCAATGGATAATTTAAAGTAAAAATGGGTGTTCATAGGTTCATAGGTATTTACTAGCCTAACGGCCCTGGAGCCTATATAAGCCTAGCCCAAGAAGATTCCCTGGCATCATGCCACCCAAAGTTAGTTCCCAGTGCAGCTGTCAAGCAAGGTCACTGAAGTGATCCCCGGGCTGAGCTTCCTATTGCCCATCCACTCGTCAAGATTTCTCTTAAATAGAGCCAGTGAAGTGCTCTGCTTGAGGTGAATGGGAAACCTGTTCCAGAGTATGGGAAGTTTCTGGGTTTCTGGGTTAGGAACCTGTCCCTCCAGCATGTTCTGTTTATTGTGGTAATGAGGTTTAGGTCTCTGGAGCATGTGTCATGGAGGGATTGGGATTTCCTTAGGTGTAGCATATCTAGCAGCCCTGGGTCAGAAATGCCTTTGTAGGTCAAGCAGAGATTGCCTATAAGTAGGCGATAAGAGACAGATTATAGCTGACGTTTTTTGAGTCTGTCCATATAGGGCATGTTTCTAAGGCCTAAGATCCTCTTAGTGATGTATTTTTGTGGCCTTTCCAGTTGTTGTAGGTGTCTAGTGAGGTACATACCAAATGGGGTGTTGTATTCGATAATAGGTCTAATGAGAGATGTGTAGAGAGGGATTATGACCTCTTTCTTCCTGGATGAGAAACCTTTTGTAATGAGGTGTGCCACAGATAAGGACTTTCTAACTAAAGTGGCAATGTGGTTATCAAAGGAGAGGTTGCTGCCAACCTGTGCCCAAGGTCTCTTATCACACCTTCAGTGTTTAGTGGACTACCGCCTATGTGGTAGTTCATGGGCACCAAATTTTTCCCAAAGGGAATGACAATGCACTTTTTTGCATTGAGCTTAAGGCCATGGTTCTGGCACCAGTCATTGATGTCAGTGAGGCCTTTTTGTAGAATGTCTACATCAGTTGGAGAATCAGTAATGGCTCCCAGTTTGCAATCATCTGTGAACTTGGTCAGCCAGAGTCCCTTCGTGTTGGCTTGAACCTCAGAGAAGTAGATGCCAAACGGGAGAGGACCTAGGACCATTCCCTGTGAGACACCACTTGGAACTGGTCGGTAGTCAGATTTGGAGTCCGCTACTTTCACAGTGTGGGTTCTATCAGTGAGCCAGTTGGCAACCTATCTTATGACATAGGGGTTTAAGCTTAGTTTAGTGAGTCTGTCTATAATTCCTGAGTGAGGGATGGTTTCAAAGGCCTTGGAAAGATCTAGGTAGGCTGTGTGAATGACCTTGCCCTCATCCACAGCTCCGGTGACAGACTCGAAGAAGTCTGTCAGGTTGAGCAGGCATGATCTACCTTTCACATACCCAAACTGTGTGCGGTCCAGAGTTTGGAGATTCCCTATGTCCTTATTTATAAGGTCCATGATGATGCATATATATTTTACATTTTATGCTAACTTTTGTTTTTTTTTGTTCCATGTTTTGTGGACTGCTCTCTCATTTATTTATTACTTGACTTGCGTTATTTTCCTTGGGGGTAGTTACACATTCATCATTTACGGTGCGGTGTTATTATTTTACTTTGATATGCTCAGTAGTGACTACAACTGCTTATGGTTAGGGATGGTATGACCTCTGATATGCAACTGTCATCTGGAGACAGCAACCCATGGGAAACCCACCTCACGTAATTATTGAACAAATGGTCAATATGTTCATCACTCTACTGACGTCTTACCAGCACCTACTACTTGAAATTTGAGAATATACTTTTCTACAATGTTATTTTACTGTATTGTCAGCATTCATTTCTATTTACTGTGGCTATCATTTACAACCTATTTGTATCAATGCAATGTGTGACAGAGCCTTTCATTGTGTAGGTTTTAGGACCATTGCCCTTTAAAATTTAATTTGTGCAACAGTAGTCCTAATTAAATACACCTGGAATGTTGAAGTCTGACAATTTCACAGTACTTGTTATTGGGACTTCTCTGCAGATGCTCTCTTATGTGCATGATCATGAAGAACTCAACATGATGTTTACCTGGTTTGCTCATTGCATAGCTGTTATGTTTGTTGCTTTACTACAGGAGTCTGACAAGTTTAAGGAGTGTGTTACTTGTTAAACCTGCTTTTGGAGACAATATTAGTATTTATATGTGATGTGTGCTTATAGGAGATACAAAGGAGAGTTTCATGTTTTTAAGTCATTGTGCCTGAATTGTTATCAGCTGTCTGCAGGGTTATCTTGCCCCCATGTGCGCTGGCAGGTCTATATTAAATTATCGAATGGAACAAATGTCGAATGACCAAAATATCAAAAGTGCCGTTCATCAAGTTCTGGTTTGTGGGATTGGGGTGCAGTGAAGATCGGGAATTTTGCCCTTTCCTCACTGTCGTGCAATCTCGGAATTGGTATATATATGTAATTAGCGAGAGGTGTGGGGGCTGTGCCCCCCACAAAACCAAGTAATTTGAACAGCACTTTCGATATTTCGGCCGTTCGACATTCGTTCCTTTCGCTAATTTAATATAGACCCATGCTGGCAGTAACAGCAAGTTAATTCGGTAGACTTGTTTGCTATGGTTGGTATGTGCCAGATTACTTTCCAAGGTGGTGTGTACACTTACAATTAGTGGGACAGGTGTGTGTGTGTGTGTGTGTGTGTGTGTGTGTGTGTGTGTGCGTGTGTGTGCGTGTGTGTGTGTGTGTGTGTGTGTGTGTGTGTGTGTGTGTGTGTGTGTGTGTGTGTGTGTGTGTGTGTGTGTGTGTGTGCTTTTCATTGTCTGTATTGCAACTATCTTCCTTGGGAGGATGCTTGCCTGATAACTTACAGTCATGCATCTGTTATTCTTTTCTTTGGGGTGCAATAATTAGAACAAACTGAAATGGCTAGCTTGTTGGTGTTGTTTTTTGTGGCTACACCTGTGTTGCTATCACTGGTTAGAACAAACTGAAATGGCTAGCTTTTTTATGCTGCTTTTTGTTGATACACCTGTGTTGCTGTCAGGGCCTCTGGCACTGTGGTTCTTTATTACTGTGGTTCAATAGCAATTTAACTGACAGCCTCCAGTCTGCAAAATGTCAGAATACTCTCTCTCCATACCTGCAAGTCTCCACTGGTGTACACCAAGACTCTATTCTTGGTCTTTATCAATGACCTCTATACTTCTGTAGGTCCAGCCTGTCTTATAGAATATGCTAATGATTCTACATATATACATACCTCTAATAACTTGCTTCAATTCCTCCATATCATGCAAAAAACTTTTTTTTTCTCAGTTAAGATGGCTCGATATTGGCT
>NC_056746.1:753671892-753751892 GCF_019279795.1 Protopterus annectens | reverse complement strand
GAGTGTTAGTGAGGGGTTCTTCCTAATGTAGTTAGGAATTTTGTTCCAAAGCATGGGGAGTCTCTGTGACAGGAATCTATCCCTCCAGCATGTTCTATTTATTTTTGTGGCGAGGTTTAGCTCACTAGAGCACATGGCTCGCAGTGACTTGGATTTCTTTAGGTGGAGCATGTCCATCAATTTTGAGTTGGACATGGCTTTGTAAGTCAGGCAGAGATCACCTCTGAGTAAGCGATATGCCACTGAGTACAGCCGGAGTTTTTTCAGTCAGGCTGCATAGGACATATGCTTGAGGCCAGTAATCCTCTTGGTGAGGTGCTTTTGTGGTCTTTCAAGCTGTTGGAAGTATCTTGTGAGGTACATCCCAAATGGGGCATTGTACTCTATGACGGGTCTGATGAGTGACGAGTACAGGGACACTATAACCTCTTTATTTCTAGATGCGAACCCCTTAGTAATTAGATGGGCCACATAGAAAGATTTCCTAACTACTTTGGCAATATGATTGTCAAAGGAGAGATTACTATCTACCTGGGTCCCCAGATTTCTTATTACCTCTTCTGTATTAAGGGGGCTGCCACCTATGTGGTAATTCGTGGGTGTTTTGTTTTTCCCAAACGGGATGACTATGCATTTTTTGGCATTTAGCTTGAGGCCATGACTTAGACACCAGGTGTCTCAGTAAGGCCATTTTGGAGGATGTCCGTGTCAGCTGGAGAGTCAATTATGGCTCCCAGTTTGCAGTCATCGGCGAACTTGGTTAGCCATAGTCCTCCTGTGTTTGTCTGTACATCTGAGAAATATATGCCAAACAGTAGGGGTCCCAGAACTGACCCTTGTGGGACACCACTTGTGACTGGTTTAGAGTCAGACCTGGAGCCCGCTATTCTTACCGTGTGTTCTTTCTGTAAGCCAGTTGGCAACCCATCTTGTGACATAGGGGTTTATGTTCAGGCTGGTGAGTTTTTCTATAATATCCGAGTGAGGAATGGTGTCAAATGCATTGGTGAGATCAAGGTAGGCTGTGTGAACCATCTTTCCCTCATCTATGGCCTTGGTAACTGTCTTGAAGAAGTCAACCAGGTTTAGTAGGCATGATCTGCCCTTAACAAAGCTGAACTGGGTTGGGTCAAGTGTTTGGAGGTTCCCAATGTCTTTTTAATGAGTTCCATGATGATGCGCTCCATAGCCTTGCAGACCAGGCTAGTCAGGCTTATGAGGCGATAGTTACCAGGGTCAGTTGTGGCTCCTCCTTTGTGGAGCGAAATAACCATTGCTGTATGCCATTCTATGGGCACGTAGCCTGTGGAGAGGCTGAGGTTGAACAGCGTGTTTAGGTGGGGGATTAGTTTGTTCTGTAGTTCATGCAAGACGCAGCCTGGGACACCATCTGGCCCCACTGATGCTGTGTTTTTGGCATTTGAAAGGGCTGTTTTCCCCTGTGCTTCTGTGATTTCTGGGACATTACACTTTTCCGGTATTGTTGTGGACCCTTTTGAAGGTGAGAGGGAGGTGAAATTTGCACTGAATCTATCTGCCAGTATGTTGGCAATATCAGTAGGTTCAGTATATTTTGTGCTATTTTTAATCTCAGAGTATATCTGCGAGTTGCCACTTAGATTCTTGACATAGCTAAAGAAGGCTTTATGGTTATCTTTTGAATCCTTGGCTATTTTTCTTTCGAAGTTATTCTTGGATGATTTTATGAGGGACCTTAGTTTCTTACTTATACTGATCAGGGATGTCTTTCCTTCTTGGGATTAGCTTTTTTTCTGAACTAGTTTCCTCCTTTTGTTGTATAACCTGTTTATGGCAGGGGTCCATCAGACTGGTTTCCTTCTCTTATGGGAGTGAGTCTTGGTTTTGCTAGGGATGGCACGATCTATGCATCCTTGTAGGTGCTCATAGAGTGCAATCGTAAAGGATTCTGCATCTTGGGCAGTGTTATCCTTTAACGTGGGGGCTGTGAAACTTACTACCTCCACCTTAAGTAAGGTAAAGTTTGCTTTAGAAAAGTTTTTCACTGTGGTTTCCTTGGTTGGGGGTGGTGGTGGGGTGTGGACATCCAGGGTGATTAGTTTATGGTCTGATCTAACCAGTGACGGATTGACCTCTGGTACGGAGCACCTGTCGCCCATGTTGGTGATGACCAGGTCCAATATGTTGTGGCCTCTGGTAGGGGAGTTTACCACCTGATCCAGGGCATTTGAGATGATAAATTCCAGGAAGTGCTGAGCCTGGGAGTTTGTACTCAAGTAGTTTTCCCAGTTAATGGTAGGGTAATTGAAAACTCCCAAGATCAGGGTGTTCGGTAGGACCTTCATGTTTTCCAATGTCTCCAGAAAGGCGGAGTGGTGGTCCTGGGTCATGGAGGGTGATCTGTAGCAGGCCACAATTTGCATTGCAGATTTGCCTGATGTTAGTTGCACATGGATGATCTCAGAGATATCATGCTGCGCCACTATCCTGGAGGTGTGGGTATCCTTGATGAATATGGATACACCCCCTCCTTTTGTGTTTCGGTCCGTGTTCTGTGGCCGAAATGTGTGGTATGAGTTGTAGCCTAGTAGTGCTGGAGTGCTCTCTGGAGCCTTAAACCAGGTTTCAGTTACTGCACAGATGTCGACGTTCTCCATTCTTAGGAGTGCTTCAAGGGCATGCATTTTGAGATTTAAACTCCTGGCGTTGAGTAGCATAACCCTCAATTTTTTTTTTCTCCCTAAGAGAAAAGCTCCATGGTGATATAAGGACTGGATAATTACCTCATTTTCTGCATCAGGGAATGGTGCTTGCAAGGTACAGATTTTTTCTTGGGTGCCATATCCTTGTATGAGATGAAACAGAAAACAGGCACATAATCAATTATATAGCACACAGGGTGACGGTGAACTCAGTTGTGTATCACTGTATTTGTCCACCATGCACAACACTTTAAAAGGTAATGCTCTCTATGACTACACACAAGTCAGGACCACCTCGCTCCACCAAAAAAAAAAAAAGAAAAATTCTAAATGAAATAGCAACAACAATCAACAATAACAAATCCCAATGTAGCAGTTGAAATGTAAGACAACTATTATAAGGGTCATTTTCACTGCTGTGGAGGGCAGTTCACAAATCACAAACTTATCACATTTTTTTCTTTGTGCTAAGTTAACATATATAAAAATACCAGACCTTGCTACAAATTCATAATACAATCATCTGTAATAGCTGTGCAAATGACAATTCAATACAACCTACAAAATATAGGTCAGGTAGCATTCTGTAACATACGTTTTGTAATGCAGACATAACTGATATACCTAGGTTATGCCAGAAGAAAGGGATAAAGAAAAAAACATTAAGATAAAAAATGTTTTTGAGCAGGCATTGCAGTTCACCCTTTAATGTTACGCTAAAAGCATTAAGTAAGAAAGAGCAACATACTTTGTCAATAAACCAGTGTAGAAAGTAAAAGTAGAAGAAACTCAGTCCTTAGGGTAAATTGCCTCAACGATAGTGTATAGTAAAATCCAGTGAAGAACTCCAGTGGCAACACCATAAACAGCAAAGGAGAATTTATTAACTTAAGACAGACAAAATATGAATGAGTGAGTGCTTTTGCATTCCTTAGAACGCTTGTTCAGACTTAATAAATTCATCAGTAAAAACATCAGTTTAAATACATTCTGGTATTTCATTAATTAATTGTTTAGCCAATCACATAGTAGTGTGGTTTTAAAAACTGATACTCATTACATAAAATATTACTTCATGCTATTTGTTTAAGGCAACAACATAACTTAATGAACCCTATACATGAGTCTGATATTGTAAAAAAACATATATATGTATAAATAAAAAGTTGATGTAGAGTCAATATAAAAATTAATATAAAAAGTGATTTCTACACCATAAACTTTTAATAAATGTTAAAAATATATATATATATATATATATATATGGTTCTACCTGACATAATCGAAACCACAAAACCACACATAACCGACAAAAATAACACCGACGGTACACAAACACGAAACCCCATACAAAACAAAACACATCCCCATTCCACAAACCACACACAACACAAGCACACCAAAATCGCCCACACTAAACCTTACCCTAACCCTAAACCTAACTAACACTTAACTCCACCCTTATCGCTTCCCTAACCCTAACTCACTTAACCCACCCCCTAACTCACTTTAACTTTAACCCTATTTATCCCCACAGATCGCCAATTTCCACACTTTACCGCTCGACCCTAAACGCCCATTACTACCGCGATACTCACACAGCCTTTCCCCATGTCGGCATCTCGGTCTTCTGCATTGTCGATGTTCTGCAACCCGATCCTGCGTCGGTGATCTTCTGGAGCGTCAGGTAGAACCATATATATATATATATATATATATATATCTTGTTTAGATGACGCTATACCTTTACTTCAAAAACATAAATAAGTCTGTAAGAACACACACACACACACACACACATATATATATATATATATATATATATATATATATATATATATATATATATATATATATATGTACTATATATAAACGGTATATGTCACTAAACAATGTACAATAAAATTCCCCAATTCTGTCTAGAAATATTCTATCAAAAAAAGGGGATGTGACTGAATAGCTATCATTTATGTGTGAGAAACTGACCATATATGGTTGCAACTTGTATGATTGATCATATCAACAAGGCAAACACTGATGGTAAAGCACAGGAAGTGTGCAAGAAATGGAACCCTCATGAAATACTATTATGTGCACATAGCAGCAATAATTTAAAAACACTTATAAAGTGCTTTCATACATGCATATATAGCAGTAACAAATATATGGATGCAAATTGTCCATATAAACAGGGCAAAAACTAATGATAAAAAACAGGATATGTGAAAGGAATAAAACTGTTATAAAGTGCAATAATGTACATTTTTGCATATATAACAGCAATGATTAAAAAACTTTTATAAAGTGCATTTATGTGCATTATTATATACATATATACTTTTTCATTGTTCGTGTGCTTGCAGTCTAAAGGGACATGGCAGAAGGGACTGAAATAGAACTAGCATACAATCCAAGGGCTTTGGGTGCTGCTGATGTTAATGGTAAGGAAGATAACCTGTTTCAATGCCTATTGAGAGCAGAGAGCAATCCTCTGCTACAATTTACTAGAACTGATTTATGCAACAGTGGTGAAAGTACTGTTAACCATGAAATGAATATTGCGGTTATACAGATAAAAAGGAAGTTAGAGAACAAACTTGTTAAACTGAAAACCATTCAATGGCAAAGAAAACACATGGAAGCTTGCCTCAGTTTTAAAGTTGTACCGAGGAGGCTACGTTTGTTAAAAATGACCACTTTTGGTACCACATATCCTAATCTCCTAGCTAAATTGCAGAAGTTGAATTTAGATACCAGTTTTGGGTATATAAAGCTGCTTATTGAACAATATATGCTAATTGAACTGAACCTCACTGCTGAAATGGCCGAGATTATAAATTAACTCTTTAACCTTTTATCTCAGCAAGAACTAATAGACTTTGACAGAGAATTGGGCACTAATCTCGCATTTTTAGCAAACAAATTACTACAAGGGAAAAAGAAAAAACTTGAGCGAGATGTGATAGACTTTCATAAGCGCAATGTATTTTCCTGGGCCAGTGAGCCAATGAGGAACAACGAAACCATACATTCAGCTTCAACAGACCAATCGGGAATGACGCAGATCTTAGTGACACCCATTTCTACAGTGAACATGACTGTAAGCCCAGAAGAGAGTCAGGAAGTGCCACGAGAAGACTCCGGTACATGAGGCAGCAGCAATGCCTCAATAGGACAGCCAACTGAAAAACTAGCTAACACATTCAGTTTTTCAACAAATTTAAGCATGAGGAAGAAGGATAAACAGAGTGAAGTGTACCCTTCTACATCAACAGAGGCACCGACATTTCACCCTTTTCCCCTGCCCATTTGAGCAGTGCAGAAGCAAGCATGGACTCCATCGGACTCCATCACACAGGATGAGGAAGTGCAAAGAATGGTTAGAGTTTCAGAAGAAAGTTCTGAGACTAGTAAGTTGGACTTAATTCTTAATATATCCAAATATGTTTTAAATAGTCCAGAAAGATCCTTGCTTAATAAGAGACTCTCTTTTATCCCCTCTAAGAGAGTTAATGTGACTGATTTACCAATAGACAAACTGTTTGTAAAAAATGTTGGTCTTAGACTAATGTATGGTAATAGTGAGAATACTACAGCTGTTAATTTTAGAAAACCATCTACATTTATACACCCTACCAACCCACTACTAGAAGCTTTTGAGAGAGCCTGTGAGAAGGTGTTGTTAGATGTTTTTGAAGTAAACAAAAATTATGTTAGAAATGAATTTTATAACATGGATAGTAATGAACTGAAAGCATTATATGATCTACAGAATAATAATGACATAATAATCAGGCCAGCTGATAAAGGTGGGGCTGTTGTAATTCTATATAGAGATAATTACAAGATGAGAATGAATAGTATGTTGAATGATGTAGTAACTTATCAGTGTTTGACTAATTATCAGTTAAATAAGATAATTAGAGAAGTACATAGTGAGTTGTATGATCTATTAATGATGAATATAATAGATAATGATTTATACAAATATTTTTTGATAGAGACACCCACTGTCCCCACCTTTAGAGGGTTACCTAAGATACACAAGGATAGACAAAACCTGCCTATGAGACTGATAGTATCGAGTAAGGTCTGGCACACTGAAACTATGCCAATATACGTTGAAAAACAGTTAAGACCTATAGTAGAACAGACAGGATCTATCATTAGAGATACACAACAATTCCTTGAAACTTTTTACAACTGTCTTTACAGGAAATAATATATCCACATGTTATGTGGTAACATTAGATGTGGCATCATTGTTCACAGCAGTTCCGAACAGTATAGGCATGGAATATGTAAGATTGTTCTTGATTAGTAAAGGAATGTGTAGGGAATTGGTCATGAGGGTCATGATGTTAATTGAAGTGGTTTTTAATAGGAATGTTTTCACATATGGTGACAAGTATTATCTACAAGTTAATGGTGTGGCAATGGGTACACCTTGCACCAATTCCTATGCCAATATAGTTATGGCGTACCGGGAATACACTTATGTGATCAACAATCTATCATTTAAAGACAATATTGGGTATTATAAACGTTTCGTAGATGATGTTTTTCTTGTATAGGAAGGCAGTGTCAACACAGTACAAGAATTTATGCAGTGCATCAATGGTACCACTAATTTCCTATCATTCACAGCTTATTGGTCTAAAGATAAAACAGAATTTTTAGATGTTTTAGTTAATAAAGATATGAATGGTATACAGACTGAAATGTATAGGAAAAGCTGTAGGAAAAACACTCTCCTACATTGCAACAATATGCATCCACCCCACATATGCCAAAATATAATGAAAAGAGAGGGATTAAGAGCCTCTAGATTAACTAGTCAGGATTCAACTTTTATGGAAGCGCTTAATAGTCTGAGAGATGAATTCAAGGAAAGAGGCTATAACATTAATGAATGTGATGAGTTACTTGACAATGTAGTTCTGGAAAGACAAGGAAGGGGAAAACACTTCTTCTATAAAGACAGGAACTATGGGCAAGGAAGAAGGAACATTTCTGCACAAATCAATAGACTCACGATTCCATATACCAGCAATAACAATAAGATTGGAACATATTGACAGTAGATGAAACGATTCCAGAGATAGTAGGTACTCAACCTAGATACTCGTATAAGAACACCAAATCCTTAAAAAGGATGTTATGTTATGATAAGAACAGGACATGTAGGGTACAATCTGAAAGGAAAAGTACATTTGCTTGTAGAAATTGTAATCAGTGTTCTTTTATGGCAAATGGGAATGTGTTTAAACACCCGGATACAGGTAATATCTACACATTCAAACATTATGCAGACTGTAAATCACGTGACCTGGTATATATGGCTCAAATTCAGAAATGTAACTTATTTTATATAGGAAAGACAAACAGAATGATATGTGACAGGGTCAGGGAACATTTATATGCCATTCATGGAGAAGATGAACGTAATGCATTAGCTAACCATACGATAAATAATGATTTGACTCATAAGTTTGTCTTCCTAGTAATAGAGCTTATAACAAACAACATGAGATTAGGGAATATCAGGAATCACACTAAGAAAGAAGAAAATAAATTGATTTTGAAACTACAAGTAGATAAAGACATGGACTAAATGACAAAATTTCTTTAAAACCTTTCCTGATAGATTTTTCATACACTGAATAAATTGCTGCTATATATGTATATAATAATGCACATAAATGCACTTTATAAAAGTTTTTTAATCATTGCTGCTATATATTCATAAATGCACATTATTGCACTTTATAGCAGTTTTAGTCCTTTCATATATCCTGTTTTTTATCATTAGTTTTTGCCCTGATTATATGGTCAATTTGCATCCATATATTTGTTGCTGCTATATATGCATATATGAAAGCACTTTATAAGTGTTTTTAAATTATTGCTGCTATATGCACATAATAGTATTTCATGAGGGTTCCATTTCTTGCACACTTCCTGTGCTTTACCATCAGTGTAAAGCCTTGTTGATATGATCAGTGATACAAGCTGCAACCATATATGGTCAGTTTCTCACACCTAAATGAAATACCTCTTGATAGCTATTCAGTCACATCCCTTTTTAGACAGAATTGTGGAATTCCATTGTACATTGTTTAGTGATATATATAATTTTTATATTTTATATATATATATATATATATATATATATATATGTGTGTGTGTGTGTGTGTGTGTTTGTGTTCTTACAGACTTGTTTATGTTTTTGAAGTAAGGTATATCGTCATCTAAACAAGATATATATATTTATATATATATATATATATATATATATATATATATATATATATATATATATATTTTTTTTTTTTTAAACATTTATTGAAAGTTTATGGTGTAAAAATCACTTTTTATATTAATTTTTATATTGACTCTACAACTTTTTATTTATAAATATATATGTTTTTACAATATCAGACTCATGTATAGGGTTCATTAAGTTATGTTGTTGTCTTAAACAAACAGCATAAAGTAGCAGTTTATGTAATGAGTATCAGTTTTTAAAGCCACACTAATATGTGATTGGCTAAACAATTAATTAATCAAATACCAGGATGTATTTAAATTGATGTTTTTGATGATGAATTTATTAAGTCTGAAGAAGCGTTCTGAGCAACTCAAAAGCGCTCAGTCATTCATATTTTGTCTGTGTCTTAAGTTAATAAAGTCTCCTTCGCTGTTTATGGTGTTGCCTCTGGAGTTCTTCACTGCAGTATAGAAAGTAGATAATTCTCCAAAAGTAGTGTTTATTTAGCAGTATTAAAGTATTAAGCTGTCTGGATGCACACAGTTTCCTCAGTATGATACAAGGGCATTACCTTTATACTGTGCAGAATCAGTCTGTGAACACTGTGAGTATGCAAATGAGGTGTTAAGTCATTAGCATTCCTGAATGCCACAATCGACACTAAGTGCAGAGAATGAAAACATGATTGCATGCACACGTCCTAGCAATGCAAGGACAAGCATTGAGAAGCATTCCCTGTTAATGGCTTGTAGGTGTCTATGGTTGATCTAGCTGGAGGGAATACCAGCTTTCATAGTCTTCCCTCTTTAACATACACCTAAAAAGGGTGTGCCAGGGAGAAGAGATTTACCAAAAAGTCTGAAAGTTACATTGACTGATTTAAGAGAAAAACATTCCTAACATTCAAATGCTGGCTTTAATGGCCATAGTTATTACCCCTTACTAAGAAATGTTCATATTCAAGGGAGTACCTTAAGCATTGATACAGATAACATATGCAAACAAAGAGAGATTGAATTACTCTGAAGAAAGCATAGATAAGGGAACGAGACACTATAAAGAAAGAGAGGATTACACCTGCAGTGTTTGCAGTCTTTGTTTAAAATTGTGTAAGTACATGGGTATCCCAACTGTTTGCAATATCCTAGTCATCCACACATTTGCTGTCAAATGAGAAAGGACAACTTTCATTACTTGTTACTGTTGGACGTTCAATGTGACTTGATACAACGTCACATTATCAGTACATCTAAATACCTTTTCTATGTGCAAATACAAGTGTTTGTCTGTGGCTAATATGGAAAAACTCTTCAATAATTGTTCTTAATGCCCTTGAATGAGGGTTCAAATCCATACAGGTTCCTGTTGCAAAAATAAAAGCCGATTAAACATCAGAAATATACATTTAAAGTACTTCTTTCAAAAAGTTTCCCTTTATCATCTAAACTGTCTTTGGTATTGCTCTCCATTGACTGGCACTGGTTGGTTCACTACCCAAGGTAAAACTGACAAATAATAATTTGCCAGATATCAAAAGCTCAATGAAGACTGGCATTGCTGCACTTTTGTCAGCAGTCTGGACAGTACTAATTGAAGAAACACAAGTTATCAGACTCCTATCTCTGTGGCATAATGCATAAGTGTATTGAGCTTTGAGAAGCAGTACAGTTTATGCAGGATTTGAAACCTGTTCACAGATCATTTTACTAAGTGAGGTCATATTAAAGGAAAACTCCACCTTAGAACTCAAAAAATATGTTTTGTCATTGTATTTTTTGTTTTCCAAGCTATGTTACTGCCTCAAAATCAGTTGAAGTGTTTATTTTACAATTTTCATGCGTTTTTCACAAATGGCAACTGGTGAGGCCTGACTCAGTAATGTGATCTTGTTTTTTTGCTTTCATTCTGTCTTACTAGAATACAATTCAAGTCCTCTTTATATGACTCATGCTAGACATAAGAAAGTGGTGTTGTTTGCCTATGCCATTATGCTAGAATGGCAGGAGTGTGAAGTACTATTAACTAATGCACCTTTTATAGCAGAACTACTTCTATGTTTCCTTGAGTGAACCTTATTTATGTGTCTGTCAGAGCTTGTTCTGTGCAATTACTAGCTGTTAGCTACATCCAGCAAAAGAAAGTAGGGAAATAGACTTTTGCAAAGGGATTCTTTTGTAGTGCTAAAAGAATTGACAGACTTTACCCCGCACTTTCATCCAGAGGTGTGAAAACTCTCACTACAGTAAGTACTGGTGACAACAAATACTGGAAACAACTCCAGTGTAAGTCTGCCTGCTACTTCCCAATGCCTTCAGTGGGAAGATTTTTCTCTCTTATGAATGATGCAGAATTAAAACATGCTTTATTAGTCCCATAATGATTTCTGTTATGTTCACCCCCTCTGTTTTTCTATTTTGTATTTATACTTTGTTAACCAGGAAAGTGAACTGGTTCCCTAGATCCTTTTTATCCATGACCCAGACTATATTGGCAAAGATAATAACAAGTAATAAATGCACCTAGCAAGACAAAGAAAAACTATGCCATAAAGACATTTGACAAAGACTGCATGTACAACAAATAGTCAAGGTATGTCAGTGAATAAGTTCATAGGTTCATAGGTTCATACTAGGCTATCTGCCCTAGGGCATTTATAAACCTAGCCAGAGTGTGTTTGGCTTTCACCACCCATTTTAAATTAATTTTGCTATGCCCTTTTTCGGGGTTAGTATACTGTGCCTCTGTCTAACAGTGACACAGAAGTGATACCTGGGGTAAACCTATGATCTCCCATCCACTCATCAAGATTCCTCTTGAAGAGAGTCAATGAGGGACTCTGCCTAACCTGGACTAGAATTTTATTCCAGAGTAAAGGGAGCCTCTGGGTTATGAATCTGTCCCTCCAGCATGTCCTATTTATTTCAGTGCTGAGGTTCAAGTCTCTCAAGCACATAGCTCGATGGGATTTGGATTTTCTGAGGTGCAGCATGTCCATTAATTCCGGGTTGGACATGGCTTTATACGTCAGGCACAGATCACCTCTGAGCAGGCAGTATGCCACTGAGTAGAGCTGGAGTTTCTTTAACCGGGCAGCATATGGCATCTGCTTGAGCCCTTTGATCCTCTTGGTGAGGTACTTTTGGGGTCTTTCCAGTTGCTGCAGGTGTTTGGTAAGGTACATCCTAAAAGGGGCATTGTACTCAATTATGGGCCTGATGAGGGATGAGTAAAGAGGCACAATGACCTCCCCTGATCTAGATGTGAATCCCTTCATGATTAGGTGGGCTATATAAAATGTTTTTCTAACCACTTTGGCCATGTGGTTGTCAAATGAGAGATTGCTATCAACTTGGGTCCCCAGATCCCTAATTACTTCTTCTATACTTAATGGATTACCACCTATGTGGTAATTTGTGGGCACTTTGTTTTTGCCAAAGGGGATGACTATACACTTTTTGGCATTTAGCTTGAGGCCATGGCTCTGGCACCAGTTGTCTGTTTCTATGAGGCCCTTTTGGAGGATGCTTGTGTTAGCTGGAGAGTCGATTATGGCGCCCAGTTTGCAGTCATCTGCGAACTTGGTCAGCCACAGTCCTTCCGTGTTGGCCTGTACCTCCGAGAAATATATACCGAACAAGAGAGGTCCCAGGACTGAGCCTTGTGGGATGCCACTTGTAACTGGTTTGGAGTCTGACATGGCTCCAGCAATTCTAACCATGTGGGTTCTATCCTTGAGCCAGTTTGCAACCCATCTAGTAACATAGGGGTTTATATTTAAGCTGGTGAGCTTATCTATAATGCCCGAGTGGGGTATTGTATCGAAGGCTTTTGTGAGGTCCAGGTAGGCTGTGTGGACCACCTTCCCCTCGTCAATGGCCTTGGTGACTGTTTCAAATAAATCGACCAGGTTTAATAGGCAGGGTCTGCCCTTAACAAAGCTGAACTGGGTAGGATCCAGTGTCTGTAGGTCCCCAATATCTTTATTTATGAGGTCCATGATGATCCTTTCCATAGCTTTGCAGACCAAGCTAGTCAGGCTTATGAGGCGATAGTTTCCAGGATCTGTTGAGGCACCACCTTTGTGGAGAGGGACCACTGTTGCTGTACGCCACTCTTTGGGTACATATCCTGTAGTAAGGCTGAGATTGAACAGTAGTTTTATGTTTGGGTTTAGCTCTTCTTGGATTTCATGTAGGACGCAGCCCGGGACACCATCTGGCCCCATTGATGCTGTGTTTTTTGGTTTGGAGAGGGAGGCTCTTACCTGAGCATCTGAGATGTCAGGGGGGCAGCACTCTGCTGGGATAGATATTTGCCCTTTTGGTGGGGAGGGGGGGAGAAGTTTGTGCTGAACCTGTCAGCTAGGATGTTGGCAATGTCTGTGGGTTCGATGTATTTTTTGTCATTTTGGACTAATTCTGAGCATATCTGGGAATTCCCACCCAGGTTCCTAACATAACTAAAGAAAGTCTTGTGATTATCCTTAGTGTCCTGTGCAATTTTTCTCTCAAAGCTGGCCTTAGATGATTTTATGAGTGCCTGTAGTTTTTTGCTAATACTGATCAGAGATGCCTTCCCTTTTTGGGATTTTGCTCTATTATGTAGTAGCTTCCTCCTTCTATTGTATAGTTTGTTTATGGCTGGGGTCCACCAGACAGGATGTCTGCCTTTGGAGGATTGGGTCTTGGTTTTATTTGGGATTGCATGATCCATGCATTCCTGAAGGTGTTCATAGAATGCATTTATAAAGCATTCTGCGGTCTGGGCCGTATTTTCCACAGGCGCGGGGGCTTTGAAGGATTCCACCTCGGTTTTGAGGAGTGTGAAATTTGCTTTAGAGAAGTTTTTCACTGTGGTTTTCTGGGCAGGGGGTGGGGTCGGGATGTGAATATCCAGTGAGATTAGTTTATGGTCTGATCTTACCAGTGAGGGATACACTTCTGGTCTGGAGCATAGAGTCCCCATGTTGGTGATGATCAGGTCCAGTATGTTTTCCCCTCTTGTTGGAGTGGTAACAAGTTGTTCCATAGCATTTGAGTTTATAAATTCTAGGAACCTTTAGGCTAGGGTGTTGGAGCTATAGTAATGCTCCCAGTCTATGTTTGGGTAGTTGAAGTCGCCCAATATAAGGGTGTTTGGAGAGACCTTCATATTTTCCAGTGTTCTCAGGAAAGCCGAGTGGGGTTCCTGGGTATTGGAGGGTGGTCTGTAGCAGGCTATAAACTGGAAGGCAGTTTTACCCACTGTTAGTTGCACATGGATAGTCTCTGATGTTTCGTGCTGTGCCACCAACCTGGAGGTGTGGGTATCTTTGACAAATATTGATACTCCCCCTCCTTTTGTGGTTCGGTCCAAGTTTTGGGGCCGAAAAGCATGGTATGAGGTATAACCTGGTAGTGCTGGGGTGCTCCCGGGAGCCTTGAACCAGGTTTCTGTTACTGCACAGATATCGATGTTCTCCATGCTAAGGAGAGTTTTAAGTGCATGCATCTTGAGGTTTAGACTTCTGGCGTTGAGTAGCATTACTCTTAGTTTCTTATCCCTTGTGATACCTATGGAGGTGGGTTTGTCTTTTGAGCCTTGCCTAAAAAAGGCACTATGGGGGTAGCAAGAGCCTTTGCCAATATCCGAAAGCCCAGGGGTGACAGGTGTAAGCTGTCCCTACCGAAGCATCGTGGCTTGTCAAGCATGTCATCCCAGGCTGACAGGCATTGAATCCCCTTTGAATGACACCAATACTTAAGCCAATTGTTGAAATTGATCATCTTGTCTTCATATCGTGGCATCATTCTTGGTGAGGGTAAGATACTACTGAAGGTCAGGGTTATACCGGCCTGGGCTACATGCTCAGAGAGCTCCTCTATGTCTCTTTTCATGTAGTCCAGGGAGGTACATCTCAGGTCATTCACACCAGCATGGACAATGACTGAGTCATATTTGTACTTGCCTTGGAGTGACCTGAGTGCTTGTGTTATGTGGCGGATCCTAGTGTCTGACAGGCAGCTCACCATGACCTTCTCCTTGTTCAGCCTGGTGAGCGGGACGTCAGTGTACCTGACGATAGAGTCACCTATTACAAGTGTATCGGGTGTGTTGTTTAGCCTTAAGGGCTGTGACTGTTCGGCACACTGGCTTTGTGAGTTATGTGTTGCACGTGTTTTGTTTTGGGATAGCGGTTGTTTGGGTGTCTGCTTTGGAGGTCTCTGCTGCTTAGGCAGATTTTTATTTAGAGCCTCCGAGTATGTTTTTGTGTGTTTATGTGTTTGGTTTGCTGTCGTGGTAGGTCTATGGAGACTGGAATTGTAGTGAGTGTGGTTTCCTTCTCCTCCTGACTGGTTACGCCAGTACTGAGTTGAGAGAGCTTAGCCTCCAGTTTGGCTATATGGTTGCATCTCTCACATGTGTTGGAACTTGTTGGGAGGAGGAGAGGGTTGTCTGTGTACATGAGGCAGTTGTAACATTGCCTCAAGATTCCCAGATTCACCAGCTGGACCGGAGAGGAGATTGACAACTGACCTTTGGACATGCTAGAATAGTACTGGGAATTCCTTTATAATTGAAAAAAAGGGCCAATGGGGAACAAGGTACTCAAGGGGAGTTTGTGAGGGTGTAGTGCTTTTAATTTTTTAGTGCTGACTTAGTGAGCAAGTGCCAGTAAAACATTAAACATTTATTAGAATGTATACATTAATAATGCTTGACTCTACTATGCTAATTTATTATAAATAACTAATTGTATGCACACATACAGCACTATAAGATGTTACTGTTCTCTAAATGACTAGGAATCAGCAAGTAAATATTTTATAGCTTCATAAAAGAAAATGACAGGGGGATAACTATATTTGCATCACTTTTGTTGTTCTAAGATAGCATAAAAACAAACTACTAAACATACAGATTTTGGAATGTAACAACCATTACAGTGGAGCATAGTAACTAGTATGGTGAAAAAAATTGAGACATGTAGAAAGAAGGAAAATAGGTTGATAGGTTGATGAGAATGCTATAATATACGCCTGCATACACACACCCCATCTGCGTGTGTGTGTGTGTGTGTGTGTGTGTGTGTGTGTGTGTGTGTGTGTGTGTGTGTGTGTGTGTGTGTGTGTGTGTGTGTGTGTGTGTGTGCATATTTGTGCACATTTACATGTATATGGGTTATGGATCCACACACACACACACTCACACACACACACACACACACACACACACACACACACACATGCACATCCATATATCAGTGCATGTGTGACTACTTACAAAAATACACAGTTGCACAAAATTTCCATTTTGATTTATTTTTATTTAAAGGACATGAAGTACACACACACAGGCATATCATTTTCCCCATTACACACACACACACACACACACACACACAAACACACACACACACACACACACACATATATATTTATATATGTATGTATAGAGTAAAGGCAGAATAAAGTCATTACTGTGATGCAGTTAATGCAACAGGTCTTTGGCAGATGGAAGTAATAAAGTTGGAGTAACTATGTGGCTATCCTGTTCACAAACTTGTTTTCACATAGTCTCATGGGTTTGATTACAGCTGTATGCCAATCTATAAATTAATGATATGTCATATTTTCATCATATATTTAATGGTAAATATCTGCATTTCTCTCTATGGACAACATTCCAGTAACTTACCATTTGAATATTGCAGCAAGACATCATTTGCAAAAACATTACAGCCCTAGCAGGAGACTTATTAACCCAACTTTATCCTGCTTATGTCTTCATGTTGTTGTAATCTGTTATCCCTTTTTTCTGTCTATGACAAGCACTGTATTGTATAGATAATGACAGTTTAATGATGATTTTTTTTTAAGTAAGAGTAAAACATGATACAGATGTTCCTACATGTCCCACACAACATATTGTTGCTATGCATCTCACCATCTATCTCTTCTGTTCAACCCTTCTGCTTCAATAAGTTGTTACTGTGCTTCTATTGTGTTATTTAAATGTTTTAAAGTAGAAATCCTTTATGATGTGATGAGCTAATGCTCACATGCATAGAGATAGTTTTGACGTCTTGCACAGGTTGTAATCCAGCCATTAGCTAAGTGTTACTGACTGTTTTCGGCACACTATTTTATGTGTACCTGTTGGCTACATATTATGAGCCAACATTTTCCATCTTCTCCATAAGCTACTTTGCTCCCACCTCCATCTCACTCTGCCAATGTATCTTATCCTTTTTGTATCATTATTTTTCTGTCTCTGCATTTGTGCAATGTCTGGCGCCGGGTGACAAATGCAAATAAAGTTAAGTGGACGTACACCGTTTATGGCAATAGCTTGTGATTTTACTGACTTTGGCCACATTATTCTGCTGTGCTTTGTGCCACTGTGCTTAGTTATCTATTTTTAGTTAAATGTACTTTTCAACAAGCTGAAAGGTTGGATGTACAGATTACAGTGGTCAATAAGTTAATGAAGATGAATACATGCATTCACATTTGTTGAAAACTGCTGTCAAATATGTACTATGACATATGACGTCTTACATGGTGTGTATAGATAATGCTCAGGTATGATTGTTTTTCTTGCAATGATCTTAAAGTTCGAATCCAGGTGGATGAAAATATATGAGAAGATTTTGCCTGACTCCTGTAGCTGTAAGTGCTGGCTACACCTTTCCTTAACACATCACTACCTTACTTCTATATTAATGTGCCTGTTCCCTGTTGTGAAGCCTGTCTTGTACTGACCTTTGTGCAAAAGTCAGCACAGAACAACACAGAGTACAGATAATTCCCATTCTAAGTTCAACACTTCAAGACATGATTCTGCATGTACTAATACTTTGCCATTAGTAGTGCAATTCAGCTTGACAGCTCTGCACTCAAAGAGTAACATAAAAAAAATCAAATAATTATTGTTTAGGTTGCACAACATTTGTATGTCTGTATTAGCTTTGGCAACAGATTATCTTGATTTCTGAATGATGTTGACTCAATTCAGTAATTTCATGTATGTCTGCTTTATAGTGTTTACAATTGAATGCAGCTGTGTTACAAGATGGGTTAATGTATTCTCAGAATCCATTACTGCTATTCTGTACTGCACAGTCATATGTTTGACTTGTATGTTTGTAGTGCAATTATGAGACAGCACCAATGTGTAATTATCCTGCCATGAAGTTACAGGAAAGTTTGATTGATAATTCTCTAGTTTACAACAGTGAAAGCCTATGGCATACCATAGTGTGAAACATGTCAATGTCTCACAGTAACATAGTGTATGTACACGAGGGACAATATCTAAATGTTAGTAGAAAAGTATGTAATTACATGTGACAATAATAATAATGTTGCATTTTCTTGTGCACACATATGCATTGGTTGTACAACATGGGATGCACAGTGCCATCTGTGCAAAACAGTGGATTTTTTGATAAGTCCAAATGTGCTACTTTAGATTGTTAAAGTTAGCTTTCAACCTGTTGCTACATCACTTATCCATACCTTAATCAGAAAACTAAAACCCACCACACTCTCAGCTGACCAACTTCCAGCTGAATACCTACAAAAATCAGCTGATGCCATTGCCTACCCAGTGTCATTACTTATCAATCGCACCTTAGCAGAAGCAAAAATTCCTGATATCTGGAAGATATCCTATGTAATCCCTCTTCATAAAGGAGGTAGTTCCACTGAGCTCTCCAATTACAGACCTTTGCTATACTCTCTCCTCTAGCAAAGATAATGGAAAAATGTATTCAAAAACAGTTCATGCACCACCTAATTAATAACCACCTCATGGCAGATACCCAGCATGGCTTCAGACCTCAACATAGCACTACCTCAGCCCTACTAGTCTTCTCCAATACCATAAATTTCCATTGTAACAATAACCATATTTCTTCAGCTCTATTTTTGGATCAGTCCAAAGCTTTTGATATGGTGGATCACCAACTATTAATCAACACCCTACAATCACTTTGTCTAGATCCCAAAGCCCTTCAATGGTTTAATTCCTACCTAAGTGGTAGAAAACAGGCTGTACTTTGGCAGACCAAACTCTCTACCCTGTTACCTAACACCCTGGGAGTACCACAAGGTTCTTTATTAGGCCCACTGTTATTCTCCATCTTCATCAATGATTTGAACACTGTCATACCTAATGTCAGCTGTATCCAATATGCAGATGACTCTACACTGATTTGCTCAGCAACATCCCCATACAGAGTTGCAGTTAACTACCCAGACTACCTTTATCACAATAGAAAACTGGCTTTCCAATCGTCGCCTGATACTGAATCCCAGAAAGACTAAAATGCTGTTATTCCTACCAACACAAAGGTCCAGCGCCATTAACTTTACAATCAAAGCAAAGGATGTCACAATAATCTCACCAGACCATTCTACAAAACTACTAGGTGTCACTGTCGACAATAACTTAAAATTTGACCTACATGTCAACCAATTGATCAAAACCATCAATAAAAAACTAGGCTCATTGTATAGAATAAAAAGCTTTCTGACTCCCCCAGCCAAAGTTGCCATAGCTCGATCTCACCTTCTCTCTACACTCCTGTACACATCCCCTCTTCTCCTTAATACTAGTAAGACAGTCCTGAACAAAATCACTATCTGTTATAATCACATTGCCAGGTTTGCCACTGGGCTGCCTTTCAGGACACATCATTGCATCAATCTAATTCAGCTTGGATGGCTCGAACTACCTAGTCTAATACTATATAACCAACTAGTTATGACCCACAAAATTATATACAACCCTGAAAACACCCCTGCACTCAAAAATCTGGTCACCCTGCATAACAACCCTAGACCATTGCATTCTTCCAGCAGACTCCTTATCTAGACATGTAAAACTAATAACTTAGCCGGCAGGCAGAACATGGAGCCTACTACCTCCTGAGATTACCTCACTCTCTTCTCTAGGTCATTTCAAAGCTAAACTCAAACTACACCTGGGGTCAAAATGAACTTGCTATTGTATCAAGCCTGGCTAATCTTTTCTCTAGATTATGTACAGCTGCTATGTAACCTATTTGGTACTGCAGCTTTTAGATTTTCCTACTTTGAACTGTATCAACTGCTCTTTATGAAACTATTAAAAATGGTAGTTCATTGATATAATGTAAAAAAAAAAAAAAAAAAAATTATATATATGGATTGTCTCAGTGTTCTTCTGTAAATATTCTATCATGTTATTTGAGATATATGATATGTAATGATGTTTTTGTTACTGTTGGGAGCTTTTCTCCCCGGGCCTCCACTGAAAATGGACATATATCCAGTTGGACTATCCCAGTTAACAAATGTAAGATAAAATAAAATAAATAAAATTAAAGACAGTTTCCTCCTGTGGTTCTTGAGAATAATACTGTGCTTTCTAGATTGTGTAACTAGATAGGTAGGAGGTGCAATGCTTAGTGTGGGAAACATATGACTGTGTATAATGCTTGCAGTTGTATACACTTCCATTGGGAAGGATGCTTTAACTCTTCACACAGCTCCTTTATCCCATTTTTACTGAAACACCCTCTCTAAAACACAATGAGGAAAAAGTGCACTCTCTCCAGTTAACAGTCACATCTCTCCTGTCACACTTCCAAATAATAGAATCTCTCTAGATTGTGTAACTAGATATGTAGGCGGTCCAATGCTCAGCAAGGGGAAACTTGTGTATGTGTAGCACTTGGTGCTGTCTCCACATCCCCTGAAAAGAATGCATTTAACTCTTCAAGAAGCTCCCTTATCCCACTTGTTTACTTAAATATCCTCTATGAAACACAGTGATGAGGTCATCATGACAAAAGTGCACTGTCTTCCCTTAATAGTCAGATTTCTCCTCTAACACTTGCAACTAATCCAGCACTCTAGACTGCATAACTAGATAGGTAGGAGGTTCAATGCTCGGCATGATAAACTTGTGTGTGGCTGTGTGAGTGTGTATAACACTTTGTACTGTATCATCTTCCACTAAGAAGAATACATTTAACTCTTCACACAACTCCCTTATCTCAATTTTTACCTAAACATCTTGTTTGAAACACAGTGCCCAGAAGTCAATGAAATCCATGTAGGCTCTGTGTAGAGCTGACATGGAATGTATACGTGTGCATGGCCATGGTTCCGCCTCAGTAGCACACCATGCATGTTAATCATGGTGGGTTGCTGAGGGAGAGCATAGTAACAGGGATATTGAATTTGTGTAGGTAGAAGTGTAGAGGGTAGCCAGATGTTATGTAGATGGTGAGGTTCCCTGTAATGTACCCTGGTGCTGTTGAAATGTGCTGTGAATTAATAGTTTGTGTTTTAAATGTCTAATTTTTTTTTTTACTTTTTTCTTACCTACCTGCTAGACATCTAGAAATAGAAACTGGATGTCATTAATTTCATTAATTATCATATTTTTTTTTTAATTTTTTTTAAATTTTTTTAATGTCCGTTTGAGCGGCGTGGCGTGGAGCATATCAATGCCAAGACTTGATTACACATAGACAGCTGATACCAGCTGGACATCTAAAAATAGAAACTGAATGTAATCAATTATTTATTTATGCTTATGTTTAAGCACATTTAAGCCCAATTGTGTGGCGCGCCATGGTAGCTTAGTAGTATATGTGAAGGTATACTAGATTATATATTATCCAAGTCACTAAATTGATAGAGTGATGGCCAAAAGCTTCGTAGGTCCTGGGTTTGAGTCCCTAGCAGACATACCATTTGTTTAATGTAATCTAAATTTTTGCTTAATTTAAAAACATAAGTTTTACATTTGGAAGAAATGAGCAGTGCTAAGCACTGCTTAAGAATGATTAACTGCTACTATTGTTTGTGCATTGCTTAGCATTGTTAAAACCTTGGTTGTGTGAGTTTTTGTGATGTTCAGCTCTGCTTAACTGGTTTGCATGATGCTAAGCACGGATGCACTTTTTTGAATGTTGCTGAATGACATGTAAGGCCAGGAAAACAGCCCATATTAAGGGCAATAAGCAGGAATTCTGCAATACATGTTGAAGTCTTTCTAACTGGCAGTATCCCAATGCTACTGGTATCCCCCACACTGGTGGGCAGTGCCATCACCACTATGATGATCTGAAGCATAAAAAGAGGAGAACTTTGGATGCCTGGGTCCAAAAAGCCAGAGCTGGGCACGCCTCAGACATATGTAACTATTTCTACCACTGTTTTTCTAAAATGCAAGCTGAATCTGTGCAAAACTGGTATACATAATGATGTGCCTCTCTCCCAACAGCTGCAGCTGAGTGAGCTAGCGACATTCAGTCCCATGCTGGGTGCCTGGCCAGTTTGCACTATGAGTGTGGTAAGTATGGCTATATTATGCTAACTGTAGTGCAATGTTGTATCTTTCGGCTTTTCCCGGTTAGGGGTCACCACAGTGGAACTCCAGTCCGCTAATGATTGGCAGTTGAGTTTTACGTACTGAGTTGCCAGCCCCAACACACAACCTTCAATGAAGGTACGCCCATTCACGCATGTCTCCACACAGAAGACGCTTTAGCTGAGAATCGAACAGGACAACGTCTTACTGTGAGGCGACAATGCTACCGCAGCACCGCCACCGCAATTTGCTAACTGTAGTGCAATAAACAATAAAAAACTGTACTGTAATAAAGACTAAAGAATAAAAACTGTAATGCAATGCAATAAATGGGAAATTAGAAGTGTAGTGCAATAAATGAAGAATAACAACTGTATTGCAATATACACTAAACAGTACCAATAACAGTAAGTGAAAAGGTGTAAAGCAGGATTGTGGTGTCATAACATAATTGCACTAGAGCTCTATGCATTGTATGTGTACGGTAAGGTTGCTGCAGCCATGTGTAAAACTGCAATAACTGTAGAATGCAAAAGTAATGGCCTGAAAAATGTATTGCTCAACTCATAGTATAGTTCAAGGCTGTCTCCAGGCCATTGTCAGTTACATAATGCTCCCTTTTCCTCCCACTCCAGGAACAAAAGGTATATGGTGAGGTAGCCCACTTTATGGGCAGATATTGTGCATAGACTTCACAGATAATTAACAACAATATCAATAAAGTGTTAAGTAGCATTGTGTTTTCCTAAAAAAATGTGTCTTAATATTTGCAGTAGGGCTGCATGTCTGTTCTAAGTTGCTGCAGTCAATTCTTACATTATTTGCAGATGCACCCGGCAGTCACAACTTTTGTGTTCTACTCCCATGCCTGCCAACTAAGGCATGATGGCTGTCTAGTTTATTTAACGTACACAAACATACCTCTTAACTGTCATAATTTTTCATAATGTAATTACAGCTGCCTAATCTGTCTGTTCCACGATTACCAGATAAATGATTACCTGGAGTGCAATATATTTTCAAATCCATTTACAGAACACCTTGGTAGTTATGTAAGTTCACGTAATGTGAAACTGTTCTGTGTAGTTGTGCACCTGCATTTATTAGTGCTTGGCCCATACTGTCCCGTGCTAACAGCTTGAGAGGTATGGACATGCTACATCAGCTATAGAAGAGTTGCAGTCACTGTACTCACAACTGACACTGCACACCTGTAGATGTATGTAGTAGCCCTCTTTGTAGTAATTTTACCTGTGAGGTAACTAATGGTATGTTTTTCCTCTCTCTCCCCACCCCTTATCTTCTTTAATTTACTATTATTTATCATTATGATTTAATATTAACATATTTTGTTAAACTAACTGCTTTGTTGACCTTATGGTTTAATTCATACTGACTTGCTGTTTTTATGTTACTTAGTGTTATGTTGCACGTAATATATCTTAATGTGTATTTGGATTAATAAATATTATGTTCCATTCTGTTAATACTAACATTGGTTTGGTTATTACTAATCTTAACCTATTGTTATAACTACTTTACTACAGAGCATCAAGGTGAGCCAATTTCTTGTGGATCCATCGACCTTGCCTCCTCTGGCTGTGGCACTGGGTCCCAGCATGTCTGGACCCAGCCTTGTGGTGCCCCCTTTGCTGCCCCTGCACTACTTGCAGTGTTGGGTAGCACCATCCCACAGGATGGGGACAAGCCCCCTCTGGCAGCGATGGTGGAGAGGGTGTTGTCACCTGTGATGAACTGATGGGTTTGGTGAATGGGATCATCTACATTGGGTTTGGACAACAGCTGCATTGGATGGAGAGCATGCTGGCCACCCTGGTGGGGAAGGTTCTCCCTGGAGCCCAGCCTCCACCACTGCCACCCTCGGGACAGTGACAGAGCAGTGCCAACAGTCCCATAGGTGGGGATGTGAGTCATGCTGCTACTTTGTGGATGCACATTTGACTGAGATTCCACAACACCCTCCCCATCCATCCATGTCTATCTTGTTTTTCTGCAAAAGCTTCCTCACCTACCCAACTTATGTCCCCCACATGTATCTATGTCCCTTCCCAACATTCCACTCTCACTTTAAAAGAAAATGGGCACCTGTCCCAAAAAAAATGATTGCCCCATAAATAGCTCTCCATATCAGACATGTGTCCACTGAACACACATCATTTGGTCCAATTGGCTTAACAGTGCAATTATGTTGTATTCATCTCTCTCTCTCTCTGGGGGTGAGAGTCCAAAGTCATCTACAAATTCTGTCAAAGTGCACAGTTGCTGCTTGTACAAGAAATGGATATCTATGGTTCTTTCCTACACCCTTCCTGCACATACCTACCTGCTTTTCACTATGTTTCCCCCTGCTTGCATTCAATTTCACCACTTTACTATCTCCCTGTTTTTTTCTTTATATATTTTTCTGTGACTTTGCATGACACTGCACTTCGCATATTTTTGCTAAGCTCAGCTAAATGAAGCTATATTGACAGATGTGTTTTAAATGGTAATAAACACGAACAAAATAAACTCCCATCTCCTATTTTGAGCCCAAGACCATTGCATCTACAGATCACTGCATTAACCTGCCACACCACACAGCTGTTAATTAAAACAGGTGGTTTAAGCAAAACATACTAATTGCAAGTTACACTCGTGTGTTTAAGCTGAGTTGTGCATCTCTACATGTTGTGCAAACTTGTTTAAAGAGTAATGGAAAATTTAGGAGTGTACCTTGGAGTCATGTGAAAGAGTATACCTCTAGAAAGCCAAACACAGAATAATGAATGTAAATGAGGTCTCTAACAGCAGGTAAATGTCCCATTTTATCAGCAACATTTACAAACAGACCTGCTAAGGCATTATTGGCAAAATGCATGTTCAACTGGAACCCTGGTGCAGAAATACAGCAATATAAAGCCATGCATATAATAATGGATGTAAAAAAAGTATGTTACAGCCTGCATGTGTGTACCTATATCTTGCAAATACACCTACTGTAACAGTGACTCAGTAGCTCAGTCTGTTAAATGCTTTGCAAGTGGTACACATTGCCATGCACAGGCCTGGGTTCAAATCCAGTGGTGTGTAGCACTTAAATTACATTACTGTGAAGCCAGCAATTGATGACTGAGTCATGTACTGTTTATTCACACAATGCATTTCAAATTAAATGTCTGCTTTTCACTGATGGAAGTCACAGGCCTGCATATAGGAACACACTTCACATATCCCTATAGCAAAACTATAAGTGCATAAAGTGTCATGTCATGCAATAATATGCATTCACAGAGGATTTTAACTCAGGTAATGCAAATGAGGCCCACTAATTTCAAGAGTGCAGTACGCAATCCTTTCACATTCACAGTGCAGATTAGAACAGCAGCACCACTAACATACAAATATGAGGTCCCTGCTGGTAACAAGGCCTGCCAGCATACACATTCCAAATGAATACCAGACTGCAACACGTGGCCTGACAGCTGCTCGAATGGTGGACATAATGTTATATTTATCCCCATGTTGCTCAAGGACACACCAAACATGTTGCCTAGTACTCTGTTAGTGATCCAATTGCTTAACATACTTACCCTAAACACATGCCTTAATTACAGTGGAATGGGTACCCTCACATCTGGCTCTGCCTCTACAACAAGGCTCCCACAGCTCCCACAGTTACTCCTACAACTTGTTGTCCTCCAAAGTGTTCAAAGTCTCTGCTTATGCCTGTTACCTTTAGCAGCAAATACATCTCTATGTAAAAGTAGCTGCTGCAGACCTACTCTCTGCGATGATGTAGTCTCCTCATCCCAGTAATGTCCAGCACAACTATCCAAAAGGGCTTCTAATCTACATGAAGGCCTTATATCTTGTACAGTGGTTGCATGTCATTGGCTCATGATAGTGCAAATCAGCTGTGTTGGCTGCGATTAGCATTTCAGAGCCACAGATTGGTTAAGAGGCAATCATCTGATAATGAGAAGCATGTTAAAAAGGCAAACCTGCTGGCTATGGGGAACCATTCTGTATGAGAATTTCTGCACACAGAACACACATGTTTAAAAACTTAAATATCACCACATATCAACAGAGATGTTTTCAATAATTGCCTTAGCGTGCGGTATCATTGTCAGAGGATCTACAATATGTCTGCCTGGGATGCCTTGCTCAACAGACATCAATGCTTTACCAGTGATGGTCTTCCTTTCACACCCCTGATATTTGGAGTACCAGCCAAGGCTACTGACACCCCCACAATGCATCTTAGATGCAATGTTCAGGGATAAGTTGGCAATGAGAACACCATCTTTATACTTCATGGTTATGTTGCTACACAGTGGGTATGGTAACACTATACCCCACTCTGTGGAATCTGTCCCCACTCTGGATTATACAGACATATGTGCAGTCCAAAACATCTGGTTCAAGTCTATGAACAGCACCATAGCCATACCAGACTACATGTCCATCCACATCTTCACACCTCAAAATGACAGTGTGCAAGATAACGCAGGTGGTGTGTACATACTTATTAAGGATAGATACACATCCAGATTTTGTGAAACACTGTGATTTCCTGGAGACAGTTCAGGTGCCATTCAGTACAGGAAAGGCACATAACCAAGCAATAGCTGGCTACAGGTGCAGTTCCATGAATCCAGACACCCATTGTGCATATTTGCATGTACATGTGTCTTTCAAGATATATCATTACACCATGGTATGGGGTGGCATTAAGTGACCACCAGCTGTGTTGCTTTGTCATGCTGCAGCTCATGTGCCCAAAGGTTAGTCTACACCCTTAACTGCAATATCCTGGAGTAGTGCAGTGACATCCCCCCAAGGGGAACCAACATATTACATTATGTGTTTATCAATATGGGTGACCACTGCAGACACCCAATGTGAGGTCCTCCCTGGTGAGATCTGACCACAGATCATTGTCACTAAAACTACCAGCACTACCCCCTGCAGACAATACAAACATATATTTTAACAAAGCCATTTATAACCTCCTGTGGAATGGTTTACATAGCTTGACTGCACCTCCCTCTCTGATGGGATAGACAAGTATGCAGAGCTCTACATCCACAGATTATACCAGCAGCATTACAACTGCATAAAATTGGCTGTACCTGACAGGAGGAGCACAGGCTCCTCATGGCACAGCAAATCTGCCTGGTAGACAACTGTCATTATCAAGCTGTACAATAAGAGGTGGACAGTGCTGTGTGACAGTTGGAGTGAGGGTGCCCCCCTAAAATGGAGGTACAACCTCCTCAGCTAAAACAAGCACATAGTGTTGTTGTGATGTGGTGTAGCTGTGCAGACACAGTAAGTGACAAAATTAGCCACACATACACAAAGCAGAACCACAATGCACAGTGTAGTTACATGTATAACCTCAAAGGACAGGCCCAGATTGTTGGTAGACTCCTACATAATGATGCCACATATAATGGGTCTGTACTCATAGCTAACCTGTAGTTCCACAGGTTCTGTGTCAACATCAGTCCCCTGTTCCCACCACATGTGGCACATGACATTCCTAAAAACCTGTCCCATAACTTTCATATCTACAGAACAGGTCATAAATGGCCTCTCTATGGGGCATACATAGCATCTATTGGACATGCTAACATCCCAGGCTGCATCCTACATGGGAGATTACTAACACCATTTAGAACACCTTGCAATCATACTGAAACCACTACCTGCACCCCAGCTGACTGGATAATGGCAACAGTTATACCCTTGCACAGAGGTGGTACATGCACTTTAACACACCTTTGAAACAGAACCCTGGCTAATGGCAAGCAGAGCATCTCATTGCACCTCAACACATGCCATCTGAAGATTGGCTGGATGACTGTCATTTCACCACAGGGCTTCTGCTTGTGTCCCTCTTGGACTGATGCAACATGTGCTCACCATGTAAATAAGGATAAACACTTTTTTGCAGCGTTTGCACCCATGTATGCAAATATTTTTATGGGATTGGTGGAATTTGAGTATATTTATACTCATTTATTTGTTAAAAATTATGTTATATATTATTTTAGATTTATTGATGATTTGATTTTTTTGTGTAAGGGAGGCAAATCTGAAAGTGAGAAATTTGTACAAGATATACAAACAAATAGGTTTGGTATTAAGTCTGATGGTATACAATGTGGTAGGAATGTTTCTTTTTTGGATATCAATTTACAGGGTATTATAGGTAAACCTATAGTTACTAGTATACAAAGGAAGTTTGACTGCTTGAATCAATTTTTGATGGGCACAAGTTGTCATCCCAAGCACACCCTGGAAGCTTTACCGTATAGTGAATTTTTAAGACTATCTCGTATCTGTAATGATGAAAGAGATTTTTTAAATGAGATAAAGAACACAACATATATGTTTATAAGAAGACAATATGATAGTCAATTAATTGATTTGAGTATAAATAAAATACTTGATAAAAGATATAATATGGGACCAAAATATTGGAAAAAAACAAAATAAGGTAGTAGATATGAGTAATAAAAAAGAGCTGGAAGAAATTTTTATGGTCTCCACATTTAATATATATAGTGAAAGCATTAAGAGATGCGTCTTACATTTTTGGAAGTTTTTACAGAATTTTACTGAGTTGGATGAGTTAATAAAAAAGAAATTGAAGTTTGCCTATAAAAGAGGGAGAAACATCAAGGATATGATAGCGCACACGAAATTTATGAGGCCCAGAGAAAAAATGTACGAACAAATTGTGGTTAAAGGAACAAGACCATGTGGGAAATGTAAAATTTGTCCTTATGTAAAAAATTTCTTTCCTTATATTAATGGAATTAGTTTTAAACCTAATGGTTATTTCAGTTGTAGAACAGAGCAAGTTATTTATGTCATTCAATGTGGTTGTAATAAGTTTTATGTGGGTCAAACTAAAATAATGTTTAAGGTTAGAATTATGGAACATTTGAGGGACATAAAAATAAATAAGATGGAAAGTCCCATAGCTCAACATTTTGCGGAATGTCATAATTCACAGTGTGATAGTTTGAGGGTAGCTATTTTAGAGCAGATTTTTATAAATGAAGCTAGTGAGGATAGAATACGAAATGAACTTTTAAGGAAAGAGATGATTTTTATTTTAAAATATGAAACATTGACCCCTAAAGGGTTAAATACTGAGTGTTGTTGGAAAAGTTTGATTTAATACACTGTTTTTTAAGTAGATAATTAGATTTATATTTAATTGATTATTTAATTGAATACCAAGTTGGTAATGGTATATATAGTATGGATGTATGTGAATTGTTACTCCTTGAAGGCTTTTGGTAAGCCGAGGCACTAGAGAGAAAATAAAGTGTTATTTTCACTGGTTGTTGTTCCTTTTGGTGGTGTTCCAGTTCGTATTACAGTTCGGTGTTGTATAGAAGGATAAACACTTGTCTATGATTGTGATGGCTGTATGGCCATCGTGCTAGTGAAGTTCAAATCCCCTATGATTACATAAACTATGATTAAATAAAATGCTCTAACAGCCACACACACAATCATGGCTACATTGAGGATACCAACACTTCCAATTACTGCTTACAGCACATGAAATGGCACACACATAGTGCAAGTTGGCTGTATGTAGATTAAAACACTTACCTATGTAATGGCACACACTATAGATCACAATACATGATGCATGCAACACACATCATGTCTGATAGTACTATCGGTTTAGGACATATTATGCTTGATGACATCAGCAGGCCTAGTTGGGGTCAGGCATTTGGAGGGCCACATCACCTGCTGCAAATAAAATTCTGAAAAACTTTACCTCTTTCTAAGTTACTGAGGTGATCATATTTATGCCATATGGACATATACACATGTACCAAGTGGACTAGAGTAAGATTAGAGCCCCTACCTATTTAGTCTTACACACTATAGATCACAATAGTTATTACATGTGCCATGGCATAAGTCTGATGCTACAGTGGCAGTGGGTAGTCTTAAGGTAGATGACATCATCAGATCTTGTACAAGAAGGCTGTTTGGAAGCCAGCAGCAACTTACAGGGCCAAAAAGTGCATAACCATTGCAGTTTTATAGCCAATGAGAGATTCTCAGTTGTTTGGCAGGGGGATATACACACACACACACACACACACACACACACACACACACACACACACACACACACACACACATACACACACACACACACACATATATATATATATATATATATATATATATATATATATATATATATATATATATAGGTGTGTGTGTGTGTGTGTGTGTGTGTGTTATATGTATTTGAAATTACATAGAGATAGATATACTATGTATGTGAGAGAGAGAGATCGTGACAGATGGATATGTATACATATGTGTATATATATGTATGTATATGTATGTATAAAGATATCTATACATAATAGGTTATTTTGATCAAGGTGCAACAGGATTGCACTCAATTTAACTAAGTGTATGTGCATGCCCAGTGGGACTATCAGTACTTATAAAGTGACTCCAGCCAACACTTACCTGTATTCTAGTCCTGGAGTTTGTGTGTTACAGACACTGACATCTGTCCCTGTTTCTACAGTACTGCCCTTCACTCAAAATTCCAATGGCATTCTCCAGCTGTCTGATGTAATTAATATGTGACAGAGGTTCATAATGTTACACCACATGCAGACTGATAGTTTATTAAAACACCAACATAATAATACATCACATGCAAAAGATGTGGATACTTCCAGATTTGAATCATCAACAGCACCATGCATGCTAAGTTCCCTAGTCCACTGAGCCATACAAGCTGCTAGCCAGAGAGTAGTCACTCATCACACAATCAACAGCTTACATATATACGTTGTTATTCCTGCATTAAGTAAAACATACAATGTGTGATCAATTTTTCTGCTACTGCCCTGAGACTGCCTGGACTGCTAATATACCATTGATGACTTACTGTTAAAGCAGTTATATGGGAAAACTGCTGTGCTGGGTGTGGGCGGAGCAACACTACATGTTCTGCTGGGATGCACAGTAGTCCAAATATCATGTGACTGTACTGCTTAACATCTCGCTTGGCTGATGTAGTGCATATTCCAACCATGAGGCCGAGTGAATATTAAGGTACACATACTAGTGGACTCAGTAACTGTAGTGCAATGTGGATGTTACTTGTGTCCAAATATCCCACTATATTTCCATGCATAAATGCAGCAGATACATGCATGCAATACCATATTATAGTAATCCTTGCAAGTCGTGTGTAGGTTAGGGGTTTGCCTTGTGAATGTAACAGTTTAAAGAACTGTAGTTTAAGGCTGACTCTGTCTGATGCAGGCAGTTCACAGTCAATACATGGATAGGAACAGGTTGTTTGGGCTGCCTGGCATCTATTTTAATATATGTATGTGAGTAGGAGTAAGGTGTCAGTCCCTGGGGCCCTAGGTTGTCAGTGAATGTACTATTCATTGTCTCGTAGCCAAAGCCAGTGCATACGGGGCATGCCTATGTCTGTCAACAGTGACACCATCAGGGTGTTCCTCCTCTGAGTCCTTCTGTGACTGTTGCTGTGGTGACCTAGGCACTGGTGGGGGGCTATGTATTCCTTCCTTTTGCTGGTCATGCTGCAGCTGTTCCCACAGGATCAGATTGTGTAGCATAGCACATACTGTGAACATATGTGCACATGTGGCAGGAGAGTACTACAGGGCTCCATCAGATATATTGAGTCACTGTAACCGAGACTTCTGAAGCACAAACACATGCTGCATGATGTTCCTAGTTTGTGCATGTGCCTCATTACTGTGTTCTTCCGTGGGTGTGTGTGTATTTCTGATGGGTATCATCATCCACAGTTCCAGGGTGTAGCCAGCATCCTCCAGTAAATGGCCATGTGGGATGCCCCCCTAGTAAATATCTGGCACAGCTGTGATGCGTGCCAGATATGGGGGTCATGATAACTGCCAGAGCTGCCAGCACACACATTCAGGATAATCCTCTGGGCATTTGCACATGACTTGGCAATTGATGGAGTTGTACCCCTTGCAGTTGATGTAGAGTCTACCCTCCTCACTGGGTGGTGCCTTGATGTGTACATGAGTGCAATCTATGACAACCAATACTTCAGGGTAGTGTGCTACATGGTAGAAGTGTTGCATATTGCTGGCCCTCACCTCAGCGGTCAGGGAAAGGAAATGTGCTCACTGGCATGTGATGACTTGTCATCCAGGAACTGATGGAGTACCCTGGATGTTGATGCCTGTGAGACCCCCATCATGTCCCCAGTTGGTCTTTGGAAAGTACCTTTAGCTAGTATCCTAAGGGCTACACATACCTTTGTTTCCACTGAGATGGGTTCCCCTCTGTTGGCTCAGAGTCTGAGTTGAGGGCGGCAGAACTCAGTGAGTTTTGTAGTATGTCCCTGTCCACCCTATAGCGGTCTATAATCTCCAGCTCAAGTAGCTCCTGGAAGGTTATTATTACAGTATGTGTAAAGGAGTACTTCTATATTTATATAGTGACACTGCACAGGTCACTCCTACATAGCCTTGCTCTTGGTCAGACTACCATTTGGATTATTAGTAACATTACACAGTAGGATTGGAAATCCTTTGTTAAGGGCCTTAGAGTAACTGATAAAGAGTTGGTTGGTGGCAGCTGGAACTACCTTATAGTCTGGGCAAAAGGGGGCATAGCTAATAAACCTGTGGCAGCCTTTCCTAGGTGTGTGTGTGTGTGTGTGTGTGTGTGTGTGTGTGTGTGTGTGTGTGTGTGTGTGTGTGTGTGTGTGTGTGTGTGTGCGTGTGGTGTGTGTGTGCAAGTGTGTGCATATGTGTGTGTGTGCGTGTGTGTGTGTGTGTGTGTGTGTGTGTGTGTGTGTGTGTGTGTGTGTGTGTGTGTGTGTGTGTGTGTCTTTGTGCTTGTATATAAATCAAATCTCAAAGTGTGTGTGTGACAACTACTTGGGCAGGGACACAAAACACTGGTTGGACAGAGAGGATGCTGGAGGTTTTGGCTTGGCCACTCAGCTGAGATCTCAACCCTATAGCTGTGCCATTGGGGAGTCTTACTGGGGATCTGGAAAAAGAGGAAGAAACCAGCCCCAGGCTGAATGTGACCTCTGTGTGCTCTTAAGGTAAATTGCACTTTACTGTGTGTGCACTTGTCATCCTCCTGGTATGTACATTCCCCACTGCTCCAGTGGTGAGGATTGAGGTTCCTTGATTACTGGGCCAGTGCAGGGGCATCACACCAGCTATGTGGTTAACTGGTTGTAGATGGCATCCATACTCAACCAGAGGTATTAATCAACCTGCCAGCTGACAGATTTGGAGCACACTTCATCTCCCTGTCCCCTCTAGTCACCCCCCCAAAGTATACCTGTTGCCAGAGGCCCAATCACCATCCCATTCCTAGACCTTGCTTACTGTTTTTGTTTGCACATTCTACTAATGCATTGACTGTCACTGTCTACCAGAATGAATGTTCCATATACCCACCATCCTTTGTGCCAAAAACTGCCTCTTCTTACCTTACCTGTACTGACCACATGCCACTTTTATAGTTTGTTTGCTTCCCCTCAGTTTGCAGTTGTGTAGTGCTAGGATATAGAAACTAGTAAAATCACTGAAATGTTATTTGATTTACTTGACTAATTATTATTTCAGGCAACTCATTTCTTTTCATTAGTGTAGAACTGAAAAACAACCTAAAACTAAACTGTTTTCATCAGTGACATTTTCTCAGTCATATGGAAAACTGTGGGTCCTTATCCCTTTGCAACTAAAAACTGTCCCATTTAAAACACTCCACCCTGTTTCTACAAATTGAGCATGCAAAGAATTTAAGGTCAGCAAATGGCACAACCTTCCTTTTCATTCCACAGTCAAGTTACTGACCTAGTGCTTAAACAAGATCCTCAAAGTCTGCACCACATCTTTAAAATCAGACCTCTCAAATGCCCATGTTTTATAGAAATATTTCTATTTTTAGGCCTGATTGAGGATGTCCCTGTTTTTGGAAATATGTTCCTATTTTCCATCTTGATTTACCATGTCACACAATTTTCTGAATCCCCCATTTCATGTGATTTTTGAAACTGCTAGTACACAGAAAACTACATTACATGACCAATATAATGGGGCAACAATAATTTAAAAAAAGAGAACACACATCTTACAACTCCCTTTTTCTGAAGCAAAAAAATAAATGACCTTGTGTGGTAGAATTTTGTGACACAGTTCATTAACATCTACAGATTTTATACTGTCTCTTTGATGATATGCTTATATTTTTCTATATTTTGTGTCACTGTGTTTTTAAACCTGTTTTTTTTTTAGTAGTATCCCATGTTCCTAATGGAATTGGAAAGAGTTTTTGAAGGTTGGCATTCAAATATTATAATAATTAGATGTCCAGCATTTTAGCTAGACATTCAAGGGCCTTTGTTTATATTTTCTATCTCTGCAGACTGAGAGGTATGTTTAAAAGGCCAGACAGAAATGCAAGTAACCACAAAGTATGCCAGCCAGCAGGATCTTCATCTTCCTTCTTTGGCTGATATAAACTGCCTAATATGGGACTATTGGTGTTTAAAACAGGCTTCCCCTTTCAGTCTGAAATGCATTTTGTGGGGCTACCATTTAAGTTCTAACATATGGTGTATCTCTATTGAACCACAAAAAGCAACAAACAAAAACTTGTAAACTGAAATAAATGAAGCTGGATACAGAACTTGGATATAATTCACACTGCTTTAATTTAAGCGCTTTTCGTCTAACTTGATAGTTAGACTTCTTCAGACAAAACTCCATTCAAAATTTCAAACTTAAATAAACTCATTAATTACAGTCATGTGATGGCAAGAGCCCAAAATTTAAAAAGGCATGACATTTAAAATAAAAAATGTTAAAAAAGCAACAGTTTAAAATAGAGCAGCATTATTTCAAATTAATATATATATATATATATATATATATATATATATATATATATATATATATATATATATATTAATTCATTTAACACCTTAAATAATTTCATATACATAACCATATAAAAATAAAAAATAAAAACTATTTAAATTAATTATATAAATACATGTATTATGTCTATCTAAATATTTAAACTTAAAACTAAATTTATTAATGAAAAAAGAAAATATATATAAAATATATAAATATATATATATATATATATATATATATATATATATATATATATATATATATATATATATATATATATATAAAGGACTAAATATACAAATACACATAAATAAATATCTATCTAAATATCAATTTCATCTAAACATGCTTTTTAATTTTAACAAACACATTAAAGAACATTTATCATTTAACCCTGGGTAATAATGATGTTTCTAATCTGCTCAATTTCCACACAATATGTCACAATAAAGGACAAGCCGAATTTGTTACTGTTAGGTGGAGTATTCAGATCTATATTATTCACACCCATTTCACATGCTGTACGCTGTTTTGCAAGAATGGGGATATATAAACCTACATTCCTTTTATTTTTAACTTCTTCAATCAAACCATCTACCAGAACGTCAGGATAACCTCTTCTAACAGACATACTTTTCAAATGAAGACATTCTGAGGCAAAATCATTAGATGTAGTGACCATACATGCAGCATGCACTAACTGGCCTTTCACTACAGAGCACTTTTGTTAAAATGGATGAGAACTGGTAAAATGAAAGAAAGTATTGGAATATTACAAGACTGGCTTGTTACCCCTTTAGGTCTGTCAGTGAACAATAATTTTCAAGAAAGGGGAAATTCAGTTGTAACTGTTGCTATGCTTCCAGCTCAATTGAATGAACTAGATAGAAAATTATTGAAATTTAAAAAGCTGAATCTTGAAATTGAGTACTTTAACATTTATATACAAGAGAACATAGTCCCTAAAGGACTTCACTTTTGGCAATATCTGACAGGATTAATTGCAGATTCAACATTTTATGTAGAATTAATTGAGTTGCTCAACAAACAGGGTTTGCAATTGCTTGAAGTTATGTGTCGGGATTACCATAATATAGAAAAAGAACTGCAAGACTCTATTGTTCAACGCTTTAAAACTTCAGCTTGGCAAGCTAAGAACTTGGTTATATTCAACTGGACGTATAAGAGAATTTAAGTACCTTTTTATGCACTTTTTTTTTTAAAAAATACAGTATTTAAATTGATTTAAACTGTGTATGAAGGAGTGTTGAAGGAATTTTTAACTGGTTATTCTGCTCTTCAGTAACTTGAACTAAAAGCTAGTGTTGGCTGAATTTTGTTATTTGCTAGTAATTACAGGTGTGGGGGTAGCCACATTCATTGATTTCCTGTCCTTGCATATTTAAACTGGTGCATGTGAAATAATTCCTGCTTTAAAACTTCAGCTTGGCAAGCTAAGAACTTGGTTATATTCAACTGGACGTATAAGAGAATTTAAGTACCTTTTATGCACTTTTTTTTAAAAATACAGTATTTAAATTGATTTAAACTGTGTATGAAGGAGTGTTGAAGGAATTTTTAACTGGTTATTCTGCTCTTCAGTAACTTGAACTAAAAGCTAGTGTTGGCTGAATTTTGTTATTTGCTAGTAATTACAGGTGTGGTGGTAGCCACATTCATTGATTTCCTGTCCTTGCATATTTAAACTGGTGCATGTGAAATAATTCCTGCTTTAAAACTTCAGCTTGGCAAGCTAAGAACTTGGTTATATGCAACTGGACGTATAAGAGAATTTAAGTACCTTTTTATGCACTTTTTTTAAAAAATACAGTATTTAAATTGATTTAAACTGTGTATGAAGGAGTGTTGAAGGAATTTTTAACTGGTTATTCTGCTCTTCAGTAACTTGAACTAAAAGCTAGTGTTGGCTGAATTTTGTTATTTGCTAGTAATTACAGGTGTGGGGGTAGCCACATTCATTGATTTCCTGTCCTTGCATATTTAAACTGGTGCATGTGAAATAATTCCTGCTTTAAAACTTCAGCTTGGCAAGCTAAGAACTTGGTTATATTCAACTGGACGTATAAGAGAATTTAAGTACCTTATTATGCACTTTTTTTTTTAAAAATACAGTATTTAAATTGATTTAAACTGTGTATGAAGGAGTGTTGAAGGAATTTTTAACTGGTTATTCTGCTCTTCAGTAACTTGAACTAAAAGCTAGTGTTGGCTGAATTTTGTTATTTGCTAGTAATTACAGGTGTGGGGGTAGCCACATTCATTGATTTCCTGTCCTTGCATATTTAAACTGGTGCATGTGAAATAATTCCTGCTTTAAAACTTCAGCTTGGCAAGCTAAGAACTTGGTTATATTCAGCTGGACGTATAAGAGAATTTAAGTACCTTTTTATGCACTTTTTTTTAAAAAATACAGTATTTAAATTGATTTAAACTGTGTATGAAGGAGTGTTGAAGGAATTTTTAACTGGTTATTCTGCTCTTCAGTAACTTGAACTAAAAGCTAGTGTTGGCTGAATTTTGTTATTTGCTAGTAATTACAGGTGTGGGGTAGCCACATTCATTGATTTCCTGTCCTTGCATATTTAAACTGGTGCATGTGAAATAATTCCTGCTTTAAAACTTCAGCTTGGCAAGCTAAGAACTTGGTTATATTCAACTGGACGTATAAGAGAATTTAAGTACCTTTTTATGCACTTTTTTTAAAAAAATACAGTATTTAAATTGATTTAAACTGTGTATGAAGGAGTGTTGAAGGAATTTTTAACTGGTTATTCTGCTCTTCAGTAACTTGAACTAAAAGCTAGTGTTGGCTGAATTTTGTTATTTGCTAGTAATTACAGGTGTGGGGTAGCCACATTCATTGATTTCCTGTCCTTGCATATTTAAACTGGTGCATGTGAAATAATTCCTGCTTTAAAACTTCAGCTTGGCAAGCTAAGAACTTGGTTATATTCAACTGGACGTATAAGAGAATTTAAGTACCTTTTATGCACTTTTTTTAAAAATACAGTATTTAAATTGATTTAAACTGTGTATGAAGGAGTGTTGAAGGAATTTTTAAATGGTTATTCTGCTCTTCAGTAACTTGAACTAAAAGCTAGTGTTGGCTGAATTTTGTTATTTGCTAGTAATTACAGGTGTGGGGGTAGCCACATTCATTGATTTCCTGTCCTTGCATATTTAAACTGGTGCATGTGAAATAATTCTTGCTTTAAAACTTCAGCTTGGCAAGCTAAGAACTTGGTTATATTCAACTGGACGTATAAGAGAATGTAAGTACCTTTTTATGCACTTTTTTTTTTTAAAAATACAGTATTTAAATTGATTTAAACTGTGTATGAAGGAGTGTTGAAGGAATTTTTAACTGGTTATTCTGCTCTTCAGTAACTTGAACTAAAAGCTAGTGTTGGCTGAATTTTGTTATTTGCTAGTAATTACAGGTGTGGGGGTAGCCACATTCATTGATTTCCTGTCCTTGCATATTTAAACTGGTGCATGTGAAATAATTCCTGCTTTAAAACTTCAGCTTGGCAAGCTAAGAACTTGGTTATATTCAACTGGACGTATAAGAGAATTTAAGTACCTTTTTATGCACTTTTTTTTTAAAAAATACAGTATTTAAATTGATTTAAACTGTGTATGAAGGAGTGTTGAAGGAATTTTTAACTGGTTATTCTGCTCTTCAGTAACTTGAACTAAAAGCTAGTGTTGGCTGAATTTTGTTATTTGCTAGTAATTACAGGTGTGGGGTAGCCACATTCATTGATTTCCTGTCCTTGCATATTTAAACTGGTGCATGTGAAATAATTCCTGCTTTAAAACTTCAGCTTGGCAAGCTAAGAACTTGGTTATATTCAACTGGACGTATAAGAGAATTTAAGTACCTTTTATGCACTTTTTTTTTAAAAAATACAGTATTTAAATTGATTTAAACTGTGTATGAAGGAGTGTTGAAGGAATTTTTAACTGGTTATTCTGCTCTTCAGTAACTTGAACTAAAAGCTAGTGTTGGCTGAATTTTGTTATTTGCTAGTAATTACAGGTGTGGGGGTAGCCACATTCATTGATTTCCTGTCCTTGCATATTTAAACTGGTGCATGTGAAATAATTCCTGCTTTAAAACTTCAGCTTGGCAAGCTAAGAACTTGGTTATATTCAACTGGACGTATAAGAGAATTTAAGTACCTTTTATGCACTTTTTTTTTAAAAATACAGTATTTAAATTGATTTAAACTGTGTATGAAGGAGTGTTGAAGGAATTTTTAACTGGTTATTCTGCTCTTCAGTAACTTGAACTAAAAGCTAGTGTTGGCTGAATTTTGTTATTTGCTAGTAATTACAGGTGTGGGGGTAGCCACATTCATTGATTTCCTGTCCTTGCATATTTAAACTGGTGCATGTGAAATAATTCCTGCTTTAAAACTTCAGCTTGGCAAGCTAAGAACTTGGTTATATTCAACTGGACGTATAAGAGAATTTAAGTACCTTTTATGCACTTTTTTTTAAAAAATACAGTATTTAAATTGATTTAAACTGTGTATGAAGGAGTGTTGAAGGAATTTTTAACTGGTTATTCTGCTCTTCAGTAACTTGAACTAAAAGCTAGTGTGGGCTGAATTTTGTTATTTGCTAGTAATTACAGGTGTGGGGGTAGCCACATTCATTGATTTCCTGTCCTTGCATATTTAAACTGGTGCATGTGAAATAATTCCTGCTTTAAAACTTCAGCTTGGCAAGCTAAGAACTTGGTTATATTCAACTGGACGTATAAGAGAATTTAAGTACCTTTTTATGCACTTTTTTTAAAAAATACAGTATTTAAATTGATTTAAACTGTGTATGAAGGAGTGTTGAAGGAATTTTTAACTGGTTATTCTGCTCTTCAGTAACTTGAACTAAAAGCTAGTGTTGGCTGAATTTTGTTATTTGCTAGTAATTACAGGTGTGGGGGTAGCCACATTCATTGATTTCCTGTCCTTGCATATTTAAACTGGTGCATGTGAAATAATTCCTGCTTTAAAACTTCAGCTTGGCAAGCTAAGAACTTGGTTATATTCAACTGGACGTATAAGAGAATTTAAGTACCTTTTTATGCACTTTTTTTTTTAAAAAATACAGTATTTAAATTGATTTAAACTGTGTATGAAGGAGTGTTGAAGGAATTTTTAACTGGTTATTCTGCTCTTCAGTTATTCCCACCCACCCGCCCTGTTTTTGTTTTGTTAGTGGCATTGAAACTGCCCGCCCCTCAGCCTGCCTCTGGGCCCATCTCATTTGCTCACTCAACTGAGTGCATTGAGATCATATTCTGATTTCAGGCACTCCTACTGTGTACAAAGAGAGCATCTGGGAAATAGAAAAAAAAAAAATTAAGCTTATTTCCTGCCTTTCTTGTTAAGTGGTACAGACTATTTGTAGGCTTCTGAGCCCCCAAGCCCTTCTGTGTTTGAGGGAAGCCTTCTAGCTTGTTTTTTTTTTCTTGTAACTAGCCAGTTTTCTAGTTTCAGCACTCAAATCTGTTTCTTTGATCTCAGCACTTGTTCAGAAAAAAAAAAAAAAAAAAAAAAAAAATTTCATCTGCTTTTACTGTCCTTGTGTTTTTACCTACTTCTTTTTACTTTTGCATCATCTTAAAATACTCAATTGTATTTATTACTGCTTGGTGTAACTCATTCTAAGCCTTTTGGTTTAAACACTTGGGCTTCGGACCAGTTAGTTGTTTTGCACTGAGAGGGTTTGTGGTCTGCACTGTTGTGGCAGAACAGGTAGCTTACATCCTTCTAGGTTGAGAACTGCTGATTGAGGGCTCAGTGTCTGTTATTCTAAAAGTGTATTAATTCTGGTTTAAGCACTTGGGCTTTCAAACCAGTTATTTTACATTAAGAGGGTTCGTGGTCTGCACTCTTGTGGGAGGAGAGGCTGGACTCTGCCCTTCTGAGCTGGGAATTTCTGGTTAAAGGCTTATAGTGCATGCATATCTGAACTGTTTCTTACTGAAGTTGGTGCGCCTTGTTTGCTGTGGCATAGACTGGATTCGGGCCTGCTGGATCTAGCTTTGTTTGTGTAACTTGAGCACTAATCCAGACATTCTCTAAAGTATTCAATGGTATTTATTACTGCTTGGTTGTAACTTGATTAAAGTGTAGCTATCATTCAAGTCTTTTGGATTAAGCACTTGGGCTTCAGACCAGTTGTTTTACATTAGGAAGGTTTGTGGCAAGCACTGTGGTGGCAGGACAGGTAGCTTTCATCCTTCTAAGTTGGGAACTGCTGATTGAGAGCCCAGTGTCCAAGTGTATTAGTTCTGGTTTAGGCACTTGGGCTTCAGGCCAGTTATTTTACATTAAGAAGGTTCGTGGTCTGCACTCTTGTGGGAGAAGAGGTTGGACTCTGCCCTTCTGAGCTGGGAATTTTCTGGTTAAAGGTTTATAGTGCCTGAATATTTGAACTGTATCTTACTGAAATTGGTTCACCTTGTTTGCTCTAGCATAGACTAGATCCAGGCCTACTGAATCTAGCTTTGTTTATATGCTTGTTGTTTGTTTGCTTGTTATTTCCCTGGAAGCTAATTCACCTAATACGCAACTTCTCAGCTTCTGTGGATCACTAGTGATATCTGCATTGCTTACTGTACTTATTTCCTTGTCTCACTTGAAAGAAAGTTACTGTTTGTCGTTTTTGCATTTAGTTACTTGTAACACATTGCACTCAAGTTACCTGGCACTTGCTCACTAAAGCAATTATATAAGTCAGCACTAAAAATTAAAAGCACTACACCCTCACTCCCCACTGGCCCTTGTTTTCAATTAAGGATTTCCCAATATTATTCTAGCATGTCCAAAGGTCAGTTGTCAATCTCCTCTCCGGTCCAGCTGGTGAATCTGGGAATCTTGAGGCAATGTTATAACTGCCTCATGTACACAGACAACCCTCTCCTCCTCCCACATAACACAAATACTTGCGAGAGATGCAGCTATTTAGCCAAACTGGAGGCTGAGCTCTCTCAACTCAGGACTGGCAAGACCAGACAGGAGGAGAAGGCAACTACACACACCACAAAACCAGCCTCACATAATGCTACCACTCCACTGAATCAAACACATAAACACACAAAGACATACTCGGAGGCTCTGAGTAAAAATTTACCTAAACAGCAGAGGCCTCCAAAGCAGACACCCAAACAACTGCTACCTCAAGACACCCCACAAGCAACACATAAACCACAAAAGCAGTGTGCAAAGCAGTCACAGCCCTTAAGGCCAAATACAACACCAAACATACTTGTCATAGGTGACTCCATAGTCAGACACACTGACGTCCCACTCACCAGGCTGAACAAGGAGAGGGTCACAGTAAGCTGCCTATCGGGCGCTAGAATCCGCCACATAACACAAGCACTGGGTCACTCCACAGCAAGTACAAATATGACACAGTCATTGTCCATGCTGGTGTGAACGACCTGAGACGCACCTCCCTGGACTGCATGAAAAGAGACATAGAGGAGCTCTCTGATTATGTAGCCCAGGCAGGTATGACCCTAACCCTGAGCAGTATCCTTCCTTCACCAAGAATGATGCCACAATATAGAGACAAGATGATCAGCTTTAACAATTGGCTTAATGTCTGGTGTCATTCAAAGGGGATCCAGTGTCTGTCTGCCTGGGATGACATGCTTGACAAGCCACGCTGCTTCGCAAGGGACGGCTTGCACCTGTCACCCCTGGGATTCCGGATATTGGCTAAGGCTCTTGCCACCCCATAGTGCCTTTTTAGGCAAGGCTCAAATTCTAAACCTACCACCCTAGAAAACAAAAATGGGAAGAAATTGAGGGTAATGCTGCTCAATGCCAGAAGTCTAAATCTCAAAATTCACGCACTCGAGGCCCTTCTCAGTATGGAGAACATCGATGTCTGTGCTGTAACTGAAACCTGGTTCAAGGCTCCTGAGAGCACCCCGGCACTATTAGGTTTTACCTCATATCATGCGTTCCGGCCCCAAAACCCGGACCACTCCACAAAAGGAGGGGGTGTATCCATATTCATAAAGGATACTCACACCTCCAGGTTGGTGGCAACGCATGAATCTTCGGAAACCATCCAGGTGCAACTAACCATAGGCAAAACTGCTCTACAAATTGTAGCATGCTACAGGCCACCCTCTCAAACTCAGGAACCCCACACAGCCTTCCTGAAGACACTGGAGGGTATAAATGTATCTCCAAACACCATCATATTGGGTGACTTCCACTACCCGAATATAGACTGGGAACATTACTCAAGCCCTAACTTTCTAGCCCAGCGGTTCCTGGAGTTCATAAATTCAAATGCCATGGAACAGCTAGTCACTGTTCCCACGAGAGGAGAAAATATACTAGATCTCATTGTCACAAACATGGGGACAAAATGCTCCACACCGGAAGTATATCCCTCATTGGTGAGATCTGATCATAAACTAATCTCACTGGAAATCCACATCCCGCCCCCATCCCAAACAAAAAAGACCATAGTGAAGAACTTCTCTAAAGCAAACTTCACACTACTCAAGACTGGTGTGGTATCCTTCAAGGCCCCTGAGTCAGAGGAAACCACAACCCAAGCTGGAAGCCCTTACAAATGCCTTCTATGAACACCTCCAGGACTGCATGGATCAGGCAATCCCAAATAAAACCAAGACTCTTTCCACAAAGGGCAAACGTCCAGTCTGGTGGACCCCAGCCATTAACAAACTTTACAATAAGAGGAGAAAGCTATTACATGATAGAACAAAATCCATAAAAGGGAAGTCACCCTGATCATTATTAGTAAAAAATACGAGCACTCATAAAATCAACTAAGGCCAATTTTGAGAGAAAAATTGCCATGGATTCAAAGGACAATCATAAGGCCTTTTTCAGCTATGTTAGGAACCTGGGTGGAAACTCACAGATATGCTCAGAATTAGTCCAAAATGATACAAAATCACTGAACCCACAGACATTGCCAACATACTGGCAGACAGGTTCAGTGCAAACTTCACCCCTCTCCCCTAAAGGAGAGATAACTATCCCAGCCGAGTGTAGCCTCCCGGACATCTCAAATGCGCAGGTGAAAGCTGCTCTCTAAAGCTAAAAACACAGCATCAATGGGACCGGATGGTGTCCCCGGCTGTGTGCTACACGAGCTAAATGAGGAATTAAACCCGCACATAAGGCAGCTGTTTAATCTCAGCCTTACCACAGGATACGTGCCCAAGGAGTGGCGTGACGGCAACTGTGGTCCCACTCCACAAAGGTGGCACCTCACGGACCCTGGTAATTACCGCCCCATAAGCTTAACAAGTCTAGTCTGCAAAGCTATGGAGAGGATCATAATGGAGCTCATAAACAAAGATATAGGGAACTTGCAGACATTGGACCCGACCCAGTTTGGCTTTGTCAAGGGAAGATCATGCCTTTTGAACTTGGTCGACTTCTTGAAATAGTCACCAAGGCCATTGATGAGGGAAAGGCAGTCCATACAGCCTACCTTGACCTTGCAAAGGCTTTCGACACAATACCCCACTCGGGTATTGTAGAAAAACTTACCGGCTTAAATGTAAACCCATATGTCACAAGATGGGTTGCAAACTGGCTTAAGGACAGAACCCACAGGGTTAGAGTTGCTGGCGCTGTGTCAGACTCCAAGCCGGTCACAAGTGGTGTCCCACAGGGCTCGGTCCATGGCCCACTATTGTTTGGCATCTACTTCTCAGAAGTACAGGCCAACATGGGAGGACTTTGGCTGACAAAGTTTGCAGATGACTGCAAACTGGGCGGCATAGTGGAAAGTGCATCGGACACGGATATGCTTCAGAAGGGACTCACTGAAACAGATAGCTGGTGCCAGAGCCATGGCCTGAAGTTAAACGCCAAAAAATGTATAGTCATACCCTTCGGGAAAAACAAGGTAACCCCAAGCTACCATATAGGTGGCAATCCACTAAGCACAGAAGAGGTTATCAGGGACCTGGGGACCCAGGTTGACAGTGGCCTTTCTTTGACACTCACATTGCTAAAGTGGTTAGAAAGACCTTCTACATTGCCCAACTGATCATGAAGGGATTCACATCCAGATCTAGTGAGGTCATTGTTCCCCTGTACTCTTCACTTATCAGACCAATGATCGAGTACAATGCCCCATTCGGGATGTATCTCACCCGACATCTGCAGCAATTGGAGAGACCCCAAAAGTTCCTCACCAAAAGGATAAAGGGACTCCAAAATCTGTCATATGCTGCCAGATTGAAGAAACTCCAGCTCTATTCAGTCGCATACCGCCTGCTCAGAGGTGACATGTGCCTGACATACAAGGCCATGTCCAACCCGAATTAATGGACATGCTCCACCTCAAAAAATCCAAATCCACCAAAACCACTAGAGCAAGCGACTTAAACCTTAGCACGGATATAAATAGGACGTGCTGGAGGGATAGATTTATCACTCAGAGACTCCTATGCTGTGGAATAAAATCCCGGTCCATGTGAGGCAGAGCACCTCGCTGACTCTGTTCAAGAGAAATCTAGACCTGTGGATGGGAGATCATAGGTTTACCCCGGGAATCATCTCTGGGTCACTGCTGGACAGAGGCACAACAAACTAATGGGCACAGTATTTTTTCATATAAGGGGTGGCGTAAGCCACAATAATTTGGGCTAGGCTTATAAATGCCTTAGGGCAGATAGCCTAGTATAAACCTATGAACCTATGAACCTATGAACTTGACACTGATATCAAGTCTCATGTTGATTTTGAAAGATACAAGTATGATTATACTCATGTCTTTAACAGTATAGATCAACATATTGTGAAGTTAAAAACTGTTAAAATTAAAACGCTGGATAGGGATCGTTTGCAATATCGTAATAAATCTGCGTATCCTGCACCACCACCTTCTCAGGAATGGCATAATATGGATGTTACTAGCACTAATGTTTCTAATTCAGGCCTGAACACTCTTCTCCTTCTCACTTAAGGCCTATTGTCAGCAGCAGAAGCAGCATTGACTTCAGCATCTAGCACATACAGGTGTAGCAGACCTGCAGCAGCCCCTAGCATTCCCTCAGTTAAAATTCCCATGTCTATACTCCAGAGGAAAAAATCAGGATGTATGCATACTTTATAGAGCTCTGTTGTAGGTGCAGAATGTGCGATTGGCTAACTATGATGCATTCTGCCTGCCTACAATATAATTAACATCATTTAATGGTTCTATTTTAGCTTAAATAAAGGTCAAAACTAATTAAATACATTTTTTTCAGACATGCTCAGCACAGCGGCCCACCACACAAACACAAGCACCGACGGTTAACAGAGCTTAGAAGTTAGTGGACACACCCACCTGAAAGGACACGCTCAGCCAGCTTGTGTGCTGCACAAACACATGCACCTAAGCTGAAATAAACTTAGATTCAGTAGATATACCCCCTGTTGTCAACTATATACTGTGTAAACAGCAACATGGGTCTAAGCCTACACAAAGGGAATATGCGGACACGATTACTCCTTCCTGCTATTCAGTATCTGCACCTCATTTACATAGGTATCCATGATCACAGCCTGGAAACTGCATGCTTCATAGCCCTATCATATTAGCAACAGCACCAATGCACCATTGTAGGGACTCTACGCAAGGTCCTGTAATGCATTTCTGTCACATAATATTATTTTTTTTCCATTTTGTTTTATTTTTCTAGAAAGCATGTTTGCGCACTGTGGCACACTCCACAAACATGCCCAGATTATTAAAAAAAAATTAACTTATTTCCTTCAATTTTTCTGACATACAGGATAATAGTTTCACTCATCTGTTTATGTGGTATGACATTTTTGTCCATATATCTACATTTTTACAACCTCTTTTGTCTTTCTACACTCCTGTACATGGAAGTTTTCTGCATATACTATGGACACTGACATGGGGTCTTAACAGATGCTTATCTGCTTGCTGAATCTCTCTACCTGCCTCATTTGCATGAAATTCATCTGCTTATGAGGAGATTTGCATGCCACAGAAGTTTCCGTATTGGCACGTGTGTATGCACCTCTCCACAGCTTTTACTAAATCTAAAAATGTTCGCGCCTGTGTAAGCAATGCAGCGCTATGCCTAAACGGAAAGAAAAATGCGTAGGCTTTATTAAATTACCTTGAATGATGAGGTCATCATGGCAAAAGTGCATTCTCTCCCCTTAATAGCTAGACTTCTACTGTGGTTCTTGTGGCTAATACAGTGCTCACCAGATTGTATAATTAGACAGGTAGGAGGTTCAATGATCAACATGGAAAACTTGTGTGTGTGTGTGTGTGTGTGTGTGTGTGTGTGTGTGTGTGTGTGTGTGTGTGTGTGTGTGTATATGCATGTATATTGCTTTGTGCTGTATCCACTTCCCTTGAGGGGAATGCATTTAAATTTGCACACAATTCCCTTATCCATCTTTTTACATAAACAGCCTCGCGAAAACACATTGATGCGGTCATCAAGACAAAAGTGCATTCTCTTCCCTTAAGAGTTAGATTGCTTCTGTGGTGCTTGCATTTCTTACACTATTTTCTAGAATTTGTAAACAGATAGGTAGTAGATTTGAATACAGCTGTACTTAACGTCTGCAAGTGTGTGTGTGAATGTAAATGAATTCAGGACTGGTGTACACACATGTGCAGTACCAACTACTACAACCCCAGATGGCTGTAAAACTCATTTTACCAGACACATCTCCTTGACAATGCACTGCTTATGTCATCCCTTCATGAATGATGTACGCCTCATTTGTAGACAGCTGATAATATGCTCCACACATTGTGCAAGCAGGTAGGTAGTCCAACTCCATCCCTGCTTAAATAGTGTGACTGTGATTACTACCATATACTGCTGGCCACCTCACAATCTACTTTATATACACTTCCACTTATGAGATAGATTTACAGTGGCACAGTGCTACACTAGCAAATCTTAGCATCCCCCAGGGAAAATAACTTTTTGGCCACACAGTCATTACACAATGCTATCATAACTTCAGTGTTTCACATATGGAGTATAAATTCTCCTGTACTCCATGACTTTGATACTTTGCTTTGCAGTTTGTAACTATATATGTAGAATGTTTAAGGCCAGCTGTGAGTGCGTCTTTCACCTTCATATTGTGTATACTGCTCTTCAAATACATATATGATGTGTAGCTGTACAGTGTTGTTGCGCCTTTTGACTATTTATTAGCATAAACATCCAGCTAATGAACAGTGGAGATACCATCTATTTAAGTGTGCTTTGTCCTAGTTGTACCTCAACATATCATGTGGCATATATGATTCAGGCACTAATCTGTACATTGTGATCTTATGTAGTTAGTTTAAATCGAGCCTTTAGTGCTCATATGCCAGTCTTATTGTGAAAGTACATGTCCTTAACATTGCTGTCAAACACATCTGCTGTGTGAACATATAGATGTTGATTCCATTTACAAAAAGCTCTGATAATTTCTCACATAGCAATACTAATAATGAAGACATGTGAGTACATTTTCCTTACATAGCGTATGTAGGCAGCGTTATCCTCTAGCACAAGGGAATGAGATGACATTATGTATGTTGTTGCCTTAGTACAGCAATTACAGGCACACATATCCCTTGCAGCAATAACATGATGTAATGCCTTCACATACCGACATACTTTACAATTGTAGTGACACTTCTACCATGGTGCATTCATCCTGTACAAGATCATGTATTTTGTGTTATCAAATGCTCATGCAGTCAACATCCACATTTAGCACCTGTTAGTATTGTTGGTCCTTATACTGTAATGCATGAATGGGATCCACCACATTTATCATGTGTCCATTTTTACTGGGAGATGCCTCTTCCATCCCTTCAGTCTCTAATATATTGTTTAAAACACATCCATTTGATGTAAAAATTTAGCAGAGGTGGAGTACCATAGTTATGTAAAGACTTTCACTGTGGAGCTTGTGGGTTTTCCACTTGTCATTAGTTGATAGAGTCGCATAGCTTGCTGTCCAATTCCTGAAAGGACAACATCATATGAATGTAAACACAAACAACCAAACCAAAAACCACCTCCAAAGGAAGCCATAATAGGCAAAAATAATAAAATGAAAAAAAGGCTTCCACCACAATGAGAAGTACACTGAAAAATTCTGTTAGGATACAAGCTTTAATAAAACGAAGAAATAAAAAGCACAAATTGTGCTGTTCAGGTTGCAGGTCAAACAGGATGAGCGCTTTCAGTTAAAAAACCTTCTTCAGATCTTAGTGTGTAGACTGACTTACTACTGTTAAAATAGGGATCCTTAATTGCTCAGCCAATCACATACAGCAATCAAATACATGCCTTCCTTAAGCCTTCATTTCATTTCTTAATCAGGCTTCTCTCATTCAAAATGGGCTTGATAGGAACTACTCTGTTAAGCCCTGGAAACAGATTAGTTCTAAGGTTCATGATCCATCTGGTTTCTTCCTTTTCAGTTTTGTTGACAATGTCTCCTCCACGAAGGTTAGTAGTCACATTTGAAATAGCCATAAAACTAAATGAATGCCCTGGATTTTCAGACACATGTCCATACAGGGCATTAGTTACCACTTTATTCTTGATGTCTAACAGGTGGCGAAGTATCCATTCCTTGAGTTTTCCATTGGTCTTTCCTATGTAATAAGCTTGGTACAGTTTGCGTGTGCCAACGTATATAACATTCTTGCTGATACAGTTGGCAAAACCAGAAAACTTATAGCATTTGTTGGTTACCGGGTGAACAAAACTATTCGAACATTTAATGTGGCGGCAAGCTTTGCAAAAGCCACATTTCCAAGTTCCTAACCTATTTCTTCCTTCTGTATTCTGCTTGTTAGGTATTCCATCATAGTTGCACAATAAATCCTTTAAGTTCTTCTTGTTTTTAAAACCAAACTTAGGTGTTTCCCCTACAATTCTCTTAATTTTGCAGTCAGCAGTTAGGACTGGCCAAAATTTCTTGATGGTTTCACGGACATCAAAGGAGTCAGTGCTGTAGATCATCATGCATCTGAGACTGTTGCTGTTCCCACCTTTCTTCACATCACTCTGCATCCACTTCGAGAAGTATGGTTGCCCTTTGTTATGTCCAATGGACATTGCTTTGCCTTTACTCATGACTAATTGTTTTACATTATAGCCTCTTGAGGTAAAATTCTGTAAAAGTTTGTCTTGTTCCTGCAGAAAATCATCGTCAGTACAGAGCCTGGATATCCTGGTCACTTGATTTTCATCAATATTCTGAAAAACATGTCTCGGCTGCATGCTGTTATAATACAGCATATGGTTCCTCTATTGAGATTTCCTGAATATAGTGGTGCCAATTCCTTTGCTATTATTCATTGAGATTCTCACGTCTAAGAACTCAATCTCACTTACTGACATTCTCACTTCAAATCTTAAAAAGCTGGTCGTATTTGTTAAATAGTTAATGAAATCATTAAGGCACTGCATACTACCCTTCCATAGGAATATAACATCATCCACAAACCTATTGTAAAAGAGGATGCATTCCTTTCATTCATTTTTCGTATCCATTTCCCATTGCCTTTCCCATTCAGCTAGGACTATATTGGCATAGCTGTTTGCACAGGGGGTGCACATGGCTATCCCCATTTCTGCCAATAATAGCTCTCACCATAGAGGAACACATTGTTCTCCAGGATCAATTCCAGCAGGCTGCAGACTAGATTCACATCCATGCTCACTTCAGAGTGAGAGGCAAAATTCCTTACTGCTTCTTTTCCTAGATCGTTGGGTATGCAAGTGAATAAATTATTAACATCCATCATCACCAAAATGAGGTTGTCTGTGGAGCTTTCTTGCTCCATTCTTTCATACAATCTCTCCAGCAACTGACCAGTGTCCCTCAATACAGTCTGTGCAAAAGGCAACAATTTCTTTTTTTTTCCTCTTGTCATTAGTTGATAGAGTCGTGTAACTTGCTGTCCAATTCCTGAAAGGGCAACATCATATGAATGTACTGACATTACATAAACACTATCGTATATAGCTATTCTTAGATATTTTCATGTTGGACAATGATATCTCATCACAGGTTTTTATTCAGGGCATGCCATGATGTGAGTGCTCCTGTGGCTCATGCTTTGAACACTGGCTTGTGTGGTATATCTACACAGATAGACTTGTTCAATTCTACGACAGTGTGTGTGTGTGTGCTACATGATGGAAACAACTTCCTTGTTAAAGATGGATTGATTTTGTACTGCTCACTGTTGTGTGGACAGTAATGTGTAGCTCCTTTCTAGCATTCTGACTAAATTCGATTGTTCATATTATATTTGTAATTCCTTTCTTAATGCACACATTCAATTCAGTTGTTTGTGACAGCTATCTGATGTGGCACATGCAGACAATACAGAGGTCTGGAGAAAGCCTTGTATAATGGGCAGAGATTTGAATCTGGCAACATCTGTCTGTCAGACAACTGTGTCAGACAGGAGTGGCTTACATTCAGACATACTTATGACATAGTCACAAGGCCACCTTTTTCAAGCCTTGTCCTACAAGGTAGGGCATCCATACCCCTTATGATAGGAAAATGTAAGTCCTACAAGGGTGTTCTTCATGACATTACTGGTATGTGGATTTGTATGGAGTCCATGACTGGTATGCATCTCTATGATATCTATCCTGGCATGTGTTAGGAAATGACATGGTGCAAATGTTTATTATGCCATTCATTGCTCGCAGGCATTACCTATTCCTAAAATAATTATGCTCTTTATCACATCTTCATCCATACATTTCTTTGTTACTCCTATTGTTTTTGTCACACTATATGGTTTAGTGGCAGATGAAGGATTCATTAAATATTTCTTACTGTATGGCATGCAGCAAGGCCATCAGAAACTGTGACTGGTCCTCTGTTGCAACACTTTATTGTGTGTTGCTGATGTGGAATTGCTATTGTGTTACTGTTCCCTGTAATTCCATGTGAGCATGCCCAATATAATGATGTCTGAGATTTTGAAAATTAATAATGTAAAACTTGAAATCATTAAACATCAACTGATCTGTATTGTCATTTATGTGTGTTGTGTGTTATTAGATTATCATTTAGCATTATATGACTGTACAACACTTGCTTGTCTATTACATGTTTATAGGTGATAAACCACTTTCCTGTGGGTGCCACTGATATTTCTTTGTAAAAACATGTTCATTTCTAATGTACATGACATTCCAACTTTAATGTCCATTTGTTCTTGTGTATACATGCAGAGGTGGAGAATACAGCAATGGTGTCAGCTTGCATATAAATTCCATGCATACACATTTCATATGCAATAACTGCAGTCTATGCATTCATTCCATAATGTATCTTCTGTTTTTAATAACTGTTATCCCAACTCAGCATTTTATTAACATGTATATCACATTTTAAATGCCACTTTGTTATAATACTGCTTTATATCACATCTTTTGTTAGCATGTCCTCTTTTATTTATGTGCATAACACTGGTATTGTCATTGACAAGTTCATTATTATTACATCAATATGGCAGGATTTATGATAGAAATGTTTCTTTGACACTTCAGCACATTTGCCTAGGTGTATGACTACACTTTGCCCATTTCCCCTTCCCTATTAATTACTATGCAGTATAAACCATTATTCTTTGTGCACATTCCTCCCATTTCAATTCCGCTACTTCAGTATTCTTTCACTGTAGTTGCCCTTAATATTTCAGGGCTACAGCACATGCTCGTATTTTAGATTTGCTTATAAGCAAGCCATTTTGTTTACATTCTGTGCTCATGCATGCAAGCACCTTTCCGTGGCTGTGAACACTACTGCTGGCCACAAAAAGGTGCTTGCAAATATGGAGACATTATGAGCAGCGTGCATATTCGATTAGCACTGCTGATCCTTACACTAACATGTTCATATTGTGTAGGGTTAGCATGAAGCCTACATGATTGTTAATTAATCCCAGGGTCTAAATGTAGTTATTAATACTCTCCAACTGATTTTTACAAGGCACAGTATATCAGAACAAATCATGTCTATCAACAGCTTGGATTTCACTGACCAAGAATTCAACTCTTTTGTCAAAGATTGGAAGTTCAGACATACTGCATCAATTCTGACACTTCCACAAATGAATGGACAGTGTATGATTTAAACGGTAAAATTATCTTGAAAAATATGATATAGCTATCCGGTTGGGTAGTTCGTTATTATTATTATTGATATATAGAAATACATCATTAAAAGTAGTGGGACTCTTACCAGCTCAGCTGTTGAAGGGAAAATCCTCAGAACACACCTTCATCATGGTCTTGAGTTGTGCCACGCAGTAGGCAGCAAGCAGCAGAGCTTCTTCTGTGGTGACAAAGCAGAAACAGTTGTATAATAGATAGGTAGAAAGACTTTCAGTGCCAAACAAATGGCTAAAAATAAGAATGTCTCTGAACCAGAATCTTGGGCACAGATTCTAAATTCAAGCCTAACATACACAGCTGAGATCCTAAGTGTTAAAGGGATATGATACAGAGCTGTAGAACAAACTGGGAACATTTGGTGTCAATATAGTTATCTTTGCCACTTATAATACTGGCAATGATGTGCAGTATTGGTACACATTTTGAGTAGGCCTAGGCTGTAGATAAAATGTTTTCCTATGTAAGTTATAAAAATATTATTAGAAGAAACACTGACTGAAATCCGATGCACCCATTACTCTTGTATGTGATTAGTTGTTTGCAGATCATTGTGGGAGCTAACTACTGGTACTAAGGTAGCATATCTGGTGGCACTGGTGTTGATCTAAGTCAGGTTAATAGCCAGGGTGCCAAAGGATCATTTGAGGTTGGATCAGAGAGTAGCCAATGTCTATGTGTGCTTTCCTTACCAAGAACCAAGGTCTGCGAAAAAACACTTCAGGTAGACTCATAGTGGGATCTGACCGTCGCACAGTCAACTTTCAAATGATGTGTGTGTAGCAGGAAGTCTAGCAACGGGAGTGGGGCTGGGCATACATGCCAGTATTCTGATTGGCTACGCTGCATATCATGTATAGACTCACAGGAAATACAAACAACCTAGGGTAAACAGTATAGTGATCATGATTCCTCAGTCGTGAGTCAAATAATAATATTACAAATTCACAGTTCATGTAAATATATGCAGTAGTTCCAAATGATTCTACTGAAAATCACAGTATCAGATGGTGTTCAGCTGTATGTGGATCTCAACACAATAGTAGCACAATATTAGAGTTCAGAAGCATTGGTTGATTGGAACCTATGTGTTAATGTTGCTGATGAACAAGTCTAAGTATCCCAAATAGAGCAATGCATGAAACTCCAGCTGTGAATGCAGAGCATCCAACCTCCTTCCACCCTTGGCACCATCCACACTCCCTAGGAGTTGTCTGAGATAGCTCACTTCATAATAGCAAGACCTATGGATTACATAGAGCATGTAAAAACATGAAATACAGAACAGAAGCACGCGCGCGCGTGTGTGTGTGTATGTGTGTGTGTGTGTGTGTGTGTGTGTGTGTGTGTGTGTGTGTGTGTGTGTGTGTGTGTGTGTGTGTGTGTGTGTGTGTGTGTGTGCGTGTGTGTCTGTGAACATATATGCACGTTACAAAGTAGTATTCGGAGACAGCCCTCCTCTGCATCTTCTACACTTTCTTAACACCTAGAATGATTTAACTGCCTTTCACAGTTCAGCTCATGTCAACAGCACCTGTGGCAACAAACTCCGCTCACAGTAACATTATATCCAAGATAAAGCACTCCTCAGTACAGCATACTGCCATGGAATCCTTATCAGAACCAATGTTTGGGAGGACTAACTTCATTAATATACTTCACTAAGATCTCTGCACAATGCCACATCTATTACCCTTTAACTGTTCCACTGCATTTTAATTTATTGTCCAGACACAGAAGAATTATTACAAAATTGTTTACCTACAAATAACCTTCAGTCATGCCTTTAATTTTCATTAGTTAGTTTCCTGCAAGCAGCTCATTACCCCACTAACCTGCATCCACTGCAAAACAAGTCTAATTTTTGCAAATGTTGATTGCATGTCAAGGTGTTCGTGTTCCTTTTTTTTAATTCTAATTGACCCAGATAATCTAACATGAGTTTGGAAAAAAAAAAAAAAATATATATATATATATATATATATATATATATATATATATATATATATATATACACATATACATAAATAATTGGCTTGGTTGTTTTATAAAGCACACAAGTGCACACAGCACTACAGGATGAATAGTTTCAATAGCCCCGAATAATAGTTCCATCTTCCTAATAGCATTTACTTTTAAGTCAGAAATATGTTCTTTAAATGAAAAACATTCCCAATAATTATCCCTGACTCCGTAATGCTTTCAACCATTTCTTTGGTTAGTCACTGAGTATAACTGATGGTACTCATGCTTCTATATTTCATCACTTTACTTTTGATACTATTAATGCTTAAACCTATTACAGTGGTCTAGATAGTAATCCTCTGTAAGTATTTATTTAAATTTTGACCACATTATCAAGATTATTTACTGCAACACCTATTTTGCAATCATTTGCATATTTGCTTAACTAAAAATTAAATGAATTTGGAAAATCTGAAAAAAATAAATAATTGAACAAAATATGGTCCAAGATGGATCCTTGAGGTACACCAGCTATCACTCTATACCTATTATCGTAACATACTATTATCTTTCCTTTAAGCACAATGTGATGTAATATACTGCATTTCTCACCTAATGGCAACATCCAGCTTTCAGGAAATCTCATCAAGTGAGCATAATGTGCGGGTGATAATACAACATGGAGAGCAGCATTAAACATAAAACAAAATTCATCTGACTGGACACTTCAGTAGAGAACTATTTAGAGCTGACACCTAGTGAATCCAGATTTGGAACCCTTCTGGCTAAAGTTCTTGTCAGCTCTTAGTAAACTAAACATATTTTTCAGCATATAACATACACAGGCCGAATTTCTTATCAATTTCTTATTAATTTTCCAAAGTGACTTATTTGTTCATACTAAGTAACCTCACCAGATGCAAAACAAGAAAGGTCTTACCTCTACTTTTGAAAAACGGTGAAAAAATGACACTTCTTTGCTGCCTTCAACTACTTTCATATGATCAGATGAGATGGATCCAAGATTGGCATTACTTGAATGAAAAAAGTCACGTTTTAAGTACTAGGCTAAAACATACCTTTGCGTTGGCTTTTCACTAAATGCACACTTTCTAAAACAATGCAGATGCTTACACCATCTCCTTAACAGCTGACAGGAAACCAACAAACATGTATTCATTTATTTATTTATTTGATTCTCTGCTTGATAACCAGGTGAGACATCAGGTTCAGTGAATCACAATCTAGGCACAAGGTAATTATCTTTTTTTTTTAATATTATTTATTTATTTATCCATTCATATTTTCCATTATACAATTCTGATTTACAATGAAGAAAAAGTTACAAGTAAAGGAAATGAGGAAGTAAAGAAAGGAGGGAGTAGTATAACTGGGAGAGAATAAACAGTTCAGTTACAGGATAAGGAGTTGGAAACAGAGAACTAGAAGATAGCAACTTTAGATATTCTGACCTTTATGGGGGCAGGTGCATTTGGCCTATTACTATGGGTGGGTAATGAGATCTTTTCTGAAGTTAGGTAGTTTGGAGTTTTCTTTGATAGAAGCTGGAAGGGATTCCCGGAGGGTATGACCTAGAATGGAGAAAACATTCCTGGTAGAAATGAGAAAGTTTCTTGGAGTAACGAGATAGAGCATATTTTGAAGTAAGTTGCAGAGACTGCAATAGTATTTTTTTCATGGAGTTTCTTTGAGAACAAGACAAAAGGTTAGAGTTGCAGCAGTTTGAAGAGTTGACTACCTAAGAGGAGATTTCTGCTTATTATACTGAATGTCATCTTGCTTTCTCCAGAGTGAGACAGTAGTATTCATGAGTGGAGAGCTGTTGAAGAAGTAATGGCTGGAGCTGGAAATGCTTTGGAGAGTAGCTGTGTTACATATGGAAACAATGGTGAAAATGGACAGACCACACTCCAGGTGGGGTAGTAGGATGCTTTTCCCAACTGTGACATGGGTGACAGTGGAGAAAAAAATAAGAGATTTTTATAGCCAATTAAAACAGGATGTTTACCTCTAATTATTGTTTTTCTAAGTGATAGAGGAAGTTGAGATACTGTTTGAACCAGCGGCCAAGGTACTTAAATTACATTGGTAATGAATCTTTGGGAGGTTCTAAAGCTCAATGGTTGGGTTTTGGAGGGGATTAGAAGAAGGTGGTGCTGGATTAGCCATTGCTGAACTACATGGAGGTCAGACTGAGGTTGAGTCTAGACAATAGGGTGAGAGGGTTGGATCTGCAGATGAGGTGGAGAGGCAGCTTGTTAAAAAATGAAGAATAAAAGCATGGACAGAACTGAGCCTGGTGGGACACCTTTCTGTTGGTAGTCTGAGCTACAAAGGGCTTTACCTATTTTGACTCTGAAATGCCTGTTATCTAAGAAATGTCGGATCCAAGGTAAATAGTAATTACTTATACAAATCACTTAAAGAGCATTAAAGAGGAAAAGAGAGGATGGTCAGTCAAATCAAATGATTTACTAAGATCGATGAAAATGACTCCAGGGATGTTACCTGTGTCTGTATTTAGTAGGACACTGTCAGTGACAAAGGCAGTCATGGTGCTACAACCAGGCCAAAAAACATTTTGCAGAGGATGATATAGTATTGGTCTTTGCACTGGAAGAGTTGCTTGTAGTCATTTTTACTAAAATTTTACCAAGACCTGTAGGGATAGAGATAGGGGTGGATGTGGGTGCAGTTAGTGGGGTTTGCTTGTTTGGGGAGAAGTTTATTTAGAGTAAATAGAGTGCACAATGTTTTTGGTGGAACAAAAGTTGAAGATGTGGGTAAGAGGGAGTGTGAGGTATTCCCTTCAGTGGCAGAGAAAACAGAGAAGAATGCTATTAGGGCCAGGGTGAAATCTATTTTAGTATTGTTAAGAAGATTTTCTGTGTCCGTTTATTTACTTTGAAGTAGAAGGGGATAAAGTGGTGTAGGATAGATGGACAGGCAAAGAGGACAGGAATTAAGGGAATAAGGTGAGGGGAAGTTACTAAGTTGACAGAGGAAGTCATTCGGGATAACAGTGGATTTTATGCATTGGAAGACAATTGAAGGGTTGTAGTCAGTTGGTATTTTGCTTCCAGTTATGAGGTTGGATTTCTACCAGAACTGTTTTGGGGACCACACAAGATGAGCTTGTTTAACTTTGAGTAGGGTGGATTTGTGTCCTTGGCTAGACTACTTGGCTAACTTTCATAGAGCTGTGAAGTTGGTGAGATTGTTAACAGAGAGGTCATGGTTCATGTCTAAAATGTAGGAGTTGTTTGAGTTCTTTAGTAATACACTTGGAGGTTCAGTGGATTTGAAAGACTTTATTTCTAGGGAGAATTGGTCTTGAAGTTGAATCAGAGTAGTGGAGGGGAGATCTGCAGCCTTGATAGGTACATTTTCTGAAAAAAGGAGGACCATGAGTATGATGGAATGCAGTTTTTCAGTTTTGAAATGTTATCTTGGAATTGTGGACTGAAGGCCATTAGGATGGGAGGGAGCTTAATAGAAAAGGTTGGAGATGGAGAAAGTGATAGGGCAGTGGTCACTTGAGTCATGTTGGGAGGATGGAGATGTTAGATAAGGTGGCAGGAGTGCTGATAATTCTATGATCAAGACTGGAATGTTTAAAAGATTTGTTGATAGGTCTTGTTGGTTCAGAGATTAAATGACTTAAGCCAAGGATAGCCAGGATAGGGAGATGTCAGAAGAGGGGGGACAGAGAAACTTGAGGGTGAAATATGAAAGGATGGGAATGTCACTATTTTTAGGGGTACAGATTAGGGTGCTGGGTAAGAAGTTGAATAAGATTATTGGAAATGCAGTGGAGGGATATAAACTGAGGCTAACTAGGAAGATTTTTCTTTAAGGGATGAAAACTTTAAGAGAATACAGTTTGGGTGTGAGGTGTTGCTGGCTTGGGCAATAGTAGTGGGGTTGAGGTTGTTTTTATAAAAGATTAAGGCTCCAGCACTTTTAGTTTCACAAGGCTTGAAATCTGAGAGGTAGTTAAATGATGGAATCAGATGATGGAAGTTTGGGTCATTAGGTTTTAGCCGTGATTCTGTGATAACAAAAATGTCTGAGCTGTACTCCAGTGTAAAGGCATTTGTTTGGTCAATCTTGTTTTTGAAGCTATGAGTACTTAGAAGACTAATTATAAGAGTAGGGAGGGAGGAGCTTTGGGACGTTGTAAGGCTGATATGTGGACCAGGGTTGGTGGTTAGTCTCTATGCTGCCAATTGGTAGAAATATTGCTAGAATATAGGTAGTCAGTTGAAGGAGCAATTACAGACAGGGTAAGATATTGCATGGATTTAGAGAGTAGTTGCAAGATATGTAGGGAAGGAAGGAGTGGGTGTTATTTTAGGGGCCCAGTGAAAGGGTGTGAGGTTTGAGAAAAGTTTAGGTTGGGGGATAGTATGAAGGAAAAGAAAACTGAAGTTGTAGTTTGGGGTGAAGGGTGGTTACTGTGGCTTGTGGATATTTTAGTATGGGGATAGTGCAGTTTCTGGGATAATGAATGGGGGGTTACATGGTTAACACATTTTGAGAGGTTAGCATGCATTCAAGGAAAGGTGAATAGGTAGAAAGGATATAATAAATTATAGGATATGGAGAGTGACTGTGGATTTCTGAATAGGAGGAGACCAAAGTGGATGACATCCCCCACATAGTGGGAAACAATCAGTCTGTGTGTCCACAATTTGCTGTCTGGAAGAAGAGACTGCATGCAGCTTACTATAACAAAAGTTATGAAAAATAACAGATAACAAAAAATAGAGCAGAAAAACTGCAAGAGACTATGAAAAAGCCGAAAATGCTTCAGTGGGATATAAAAGCTATAAGGAGAGGCTTTATCTGTTACAGTTTGGACCCAATAGTGACTCATGTGGATCAAGCCTAACCATTTATTTCTATATTTATTTTAGGCATCTTCCAAACCTCTCAACTGTCCAGATTATCGCAAAATGTCCAGATTTGTGCCTCATATTTTTGGTTTATTCCTCATAAAATTTGTGGTTGTCTGACAAATCACTGGGATGATTTGAGGACTGAAGTCCCTAAATAATGACATACATTTGAGTTTCAGACTTCAAATCCTTCAGAAAATGTATGTTAACACAAATCCTGTTACTCTAAGAACTTTCTAAGTTTATAAGAGCGATATTTAAGATCTGTCATGATGTCTGTGCCTTTGTTCCCCCATTTTGTCAGGCTTTGTCCAGATTTTCTACACTAAGAGGTTGAGAGGTATGATCTGTACACATTACACAAACTAAAAATAATCAAAAAGAAAGTGTTTGCAGTCAGTTGGAAGCAGCAAGATGGTACAGCAATGAGTCCCTGTAAGTATTTGTCTAGCACCTCAGCTCTAGGTTGGTGGGAGGTCCAGGGAAAAAATGTATGCTCTGCAGCAAGTGTTTCTATGGGCCATGATGAACTGCAGCTTTTCAGCAGATTATAGGGGCTTTCTACTGGCTTGTGTTCATTCATTTCAAAGACAAGAAGGATTTAAGGTTAAAAAAGATGGCACATAAAGTATAAAAGCAGTCTGTTAAAGTACCTGGAATTACTATGACAACTGAGGCTTAATACATCCCAGCTCCCAGGGCTGAACAACCACATTTCTATATTTTACATTTTAAAACTGAGATTGGCTATATTATAACTATTGTGTGTTTTTATATTCTATGTATTGTTTATTGAATTGGTCATCATGTTTTTAAATTTTATTTTTAAATATGTTACATATTAATAAGGTGACATCATTTATTTGAATTTATCACATTTTCAGTGATATATAACATGTTTGTTAGTCATTATTAATTATTTCTAATGAAGAGAATGAACATTTAGAAGAAAGGCACTTGACTTGTTTATAAATAAAGGTGTTCTGCTTGGATTTCCAGCTGGATATTTGGTTACAACTTGTCATTTCAGCTGGTTTGGTGCCTTTTTGTTTTACTTATACAGTAATGATACCCAACAAAATCACATACGTATGCAGGTATATACAGATAAGATTGTTAATATACATAATAGTGAATTATTGTCATATTTAAAAGGCAAATTTATTGTTTTGACATGATTTATCAGAAATTTCTGGCTATGTAAAGAGGTATGCATACATCAGCCTCATAGTCAGCACAGTCTTTTGCTTAATAGTGGCATTTTTCTTATTGCCTGTAATGAAGTTACATGCAATAGATTTCTTTAAGTGCACTTTCTATTTGGTTTTGAAGCATTTTATAAATGTGTGATTTCTGATATCAGGTAGTAAATGCATGTGGCATGAGCCATTTTTGTGAAGGCTTTCTCCTCTTCTACCTGCCTTAATGGAAGTCTACTAAGACTGTTTTCCTCAGATTATTCATAGTAAGTGAGGATTTAGGAGATGGGGAACACTGGAGTTTAGGAATTCTGAAAAGTTGGGTACATAATAATGTAGCTCTGCTTTGAATGAAATGCTGCTGAAACATTTTCAGTAATTTGTTGTGATGAGTTTGGGACCCTTGCTAAAAGCACAAAAGGACATATTTTTTTCTCTTACCATTTACAGTGCCTGGGGATAGACTGAGGACTGGTGAACTATAAGAGGGAAGCCATAGTTGAGTTTTGGGGATAGCACATTCCTGGCTTAGGATTGGTATGTAGTACATGAAAGTACACAAAAGTACTTGGGGAATGTAATGTGATTTTAATCAAGCTAGAACATTGTTGTTAATTAATTCTGAATGCTGCATAATGTCAGACGAGTAAAATAAGAGGTAGTGGTATTCTGTTGTTTTAGTCTGAATAGTCTGGAGACTTTCTCCCCAGGCCTCCGCTGAAAATTGGCTTCATTCCAAGTTGGACTTTCCAGGCTAACAAATGTTAAATAAATAAATAAATAAATAAAATAAATAGAGAATTATTCTGAAGATGAAGGTAATTTGCAAATTTCCTGTTGCATAGTTTATACCACAACTCTAGATTTGCTTGTATTTTTTCTTAGTTAATTTTTGTTGGACCATTTGGTTAATTTTGTAAAGTTTTCTTGAATTTTTAGAGACGTTATTCAGCTGCTATGTCAGAATCCAGCAAAAGTATGTTATTGTAATAAAATGCTAAATTGTATCAAGGCATTTATAAAGAGTGAGAAAAGCATTCGGCACATGACTGTTGAAGGTCCCTATTTATAAAAAAGTGAAGAAGTGGTATATATCTGGCATGATGGCATAACTTATTATTCAGATAATATTTTAGCCAAGTCAGAGTGGTTTCCCAAAACTAAGCCTAGCCAGTTTCTATAAAAGAGAGACAGCGGGGGAAAGAGAGAGAAAGAGTGAGTCACTGTCTCAAAAGCTTTACTCAGATCAATAAATACCCCAGCTATCAACTAACTATCACTCATACTTTTTCAGAAATGTTACCATACATAGTCCTATGGTTATACTAAAGTCCTAGTGGAAGTCATGCTCTTCAAGAAATAAATGGTGACAGCCATTTATGTGTTTAATATTTGCTTATAACCTAATGTTTTGTTGATGGTGGTGATGGATTGCAGTTCTTAAGATGGCTGGCTGATGTAACTTTGGCTATGTACAAACAACAGCTTATCCAAATGGAGACAGATAAATGCCTCATGTTAGAGATAAGCAGAGACTAACTGTAAATGATGCTCTGCCCCCATGGTGCAAAGCTATGAAGCCCTGACTGCCTCCTAGATGACCTGTGTTCGAATAATGACCTGGGTGCTGCAGGGAACTAGTCAGGAAAGATGGGATTGAATGGCCAGTGCTGTCTCACCTATTCTGGTTGAAGGGAGGTAGGTCTGGAGCACATGGTGTCGCACCTGTGGAGCATAAGTCTGCAGAGCATATGCTGTCAAGCAGGTACAGCACTGGAAACCTGGAAAAAGTGAATGTGTGTGGAGACATGCACACCTTTATGTGGTTTGGCAGCATATTCCCTCTCCAACATCTTCAAATCCACAGTATTTAATTTTCCTTATGCTCAAGGAAGATACATAAGGGAGAGAGAGCTGTAGGGGCACAGTACTCCTCAGGACCTGCTAAATGGCCAATCCCAACATATGAGCTTTTCAGTAGGAGGAATGACTGGACAAAAAAAATCTTCCAAGGAAGGGTTGAATGGCAACTGGGTTCTCATCTCAGCTGAGCATGCCCAGCACTCACCTGCAAGGAGCAAATGAGCTGACTGGGTACCGCTAGTGGAACCACTGGGCCAGATCCTGCACAGAAGGGCAATAAATGCCAGTAGTTTGGCAATATTTGGGATAGCGATCCTTAAGTTTGTTGGATGAAACATGCTGAACTTGGTGCCTGAATTTCTATAAATTTGTCTAAAAGATATTTTGTTTTTTGGAAACAACATTTATTTGAAGTGAAAAGTTGGTCAGAAGCTTTCATGGGGGTACAACAGCAGTGTGATATCAGTCTGGGAATGAAATATAAACTTGATTTATAATAAAGTCTACAGTGTAGAGGAAGAAGAACTGATAATCTTTGTCAAAGCTGACATTCATTGTGGGAGCTGTATTAGGTCTGCAGCACTTAACTAGTTAGTTCCTTAATTGCTTGTCAGAAGTATTTTGCTACTAGGGTTAGATGCCTGTTTCAAAGCTATGTCACTTTACCTGTATTCGTGAAAATCCTATATGCTTTTTTGAATTCTAGGACTGTATATGGTGAGTTTGTGTGTTAGACTGACCTTTCTTCCATATCATTCTGGCACTGTCTCTGTGCCTCCTTAAGGTTTTTAAGTTTGTTGTAAGGCAAGGACATAACTGTCCTTTCTGCTTTCTCAGTGCCACAACAAACAAAATAGGTTGAACTGGGTTTGGTGGATTTCACAGTACAGTATAATTTGCATGATAGTAAGGCAGAGTTATACTAAAAGTTTTTTTTGAATAATATAAGGTGTCTTAATGTTCCTGTAAGGCTAATACATGTGTAAAAAATTGCCCCAGGTAATATGATGTAGTGAACAGCATTGTCAACTCATAACAAAAGATTATCTTTTTTAATTCTTGTCTGTGTGCCTTTTATTCAGAAGTGTGCATGTCCTCGCTGTAATCATGTGAGTTTTCTTTATTCCACTCCACCTCTCCAAGATATGTGGTAGGCAGCCAAGCAATTTATCCAAAGGTGTACATGTAATATGTGTGCGTGATGTGAAAGGGAGGCCTGGCAATATATGTCTGTTACCTATTTGCTTGGTAAACTCTGTGGATGGTTGTGACTGTTCATAGGGTTGCTAGAGGAATTAAATGTAACTCATAACCATGCATGCATGTAATCTAAGTTTTAAGCCACCTGGTTGGTTGCAGTGAGTGGACTGTGCGGTGATATGGGGATGGGCTTGAATAGTGTTGGTGAGGTATGTAATTAAGACAACTAAGGAACAGCTCAGAAAGAGTGACAATGTAGCATTACTAAAAATCATAATCTGAGTAGATGTTTGGACTGTATGTACTGTCACTCATTGTTAGGTGGAAAGATATATTTTTCTGCCCTGAGAGGCAGGAAGTGACATAATGTACACTGGGTGCTGAGGTAGCAAAGGCTAGTGTGAGCTGAGATGTCAAGTGCATCCAAGTGGATGATGAAGGTATGATGTATCATGAAGACAGCAACAGGTAGCCAGTAATGTCTAGTGCGATGTGGTTTCACTACCGCATAAACTGTGAATAAAACCGGAATAAATGGTTAAATAACAGGTGCTGTTCAACTTACCAGAAAGCAATATACTGAAAGTCATAATGCAGAATGTACAATATTGCAAATTCAAAATGCTGAAATCAAAATACCTGTTGCCCTACTTGTGCAGAGAGTTAGACTTCCCCACCAATAGGATCCATGTTAGCACTCGTTTCTAAGTTTCACTAAAAGGGGAGTGAAATTGTTTAATGACTGGCTGTGTTCTAGCACAGTCTACATAAATAGTACATGTATAGTATTAGCAGATATTTTAAGCTCAACATTTTGACATTTCAGGATTTTGCATTAAATATTATGACTTTCAGTTTTCTACTATTCAATAAGTTATTACATGCACCCATGAGTAACATAAAAGCACTTGTTAACTGCTGGTATGTCTTAGGAAGGGAAGTTCAAGAGAGGGTTAGGTAGAAACCTAACTAGCAAGCATTGTTTTTTGAGATGCCATTGAGAGTGCTAGGAGGATTGGTTATAATTACTAATAAAAGGATGAAGGTCATTGGAATATTCATTTACTATTAGAAGATGAAAAACAACCGTTTATGTAAAAGGAAATTAAGTAAGATAAGAAGACTGTGCTGGGCTAAGCATCATCACGTTACATCTAGGAATTGGTAACCCTACTATGAGCAAGAGGTAAAACCCAATAGGATGCCAGGACTCTGATAGGGTGAGTTAAGAGCAATACCAAGGACAAAGCAAGGATTAAAGTTAAGCTCAAGGTCACTTCTGCTAGTACTAAGAGCAAATGTCACTTAGAAAAGATGGAAAATAAGTGTTCCTGGTGACACCAAGATCAAATATTAATAACATAAGATACACACACTAACCTTTGGAATAACTGCAAATCTACTGTCAGAGAACAGAGGATTTATGTGAGCACTTCATGCTGAGTGCCTGTCTGAAGAGTTAATGAGATTGCTAGAAAAGCACTTAAAGAGAATGCACCAAAGAGTGGTAGAAAAGAAATCTGATGCTGCTGTAGATCAATGTGTGTGCATGTATCTTTAAGAAGCTATCTGAGGGGTTGCACATGTGTATAAATTCTGAGCACGTGCGAGCCTGACTGCCATTTTGTAGTAATCTGTTAAGATGTAAGCATGTATGTCTGTAAGGTCTGTCTGTTAATCAATTTGTTTATATTTTATGATGCTGCTATCCATCATGATGTGTTTCTATGTAATAAAGCATCTAAACAAACTACTCCACCTGTTCGTCTATGTTAGAGAGGGACAAGAGACATGGTGTCAAAATCGGAATGTCTAAAAGGGCATGGCAAAATGACTTGTTCTCAGAAAGTTTCAGTTTCTCCAGTGTGAGTCCGAGAGGCATCCAGTTGGTACTGGAGGAATATATAGGAGCAGATCATCCCTACAGCACATATAATTCACTAAACAAGTCAGAAACAAATTTCAGATGTTAAAACTTGCTCAAATAATTTCTTATTCACAAAATATGAAACAAAGCATACAGAATGATCTAAATGATATTTGAATAAACTGAAATGTCCGATATTTATAAAAATATTTGAATTACTACAGAAAATGTTTGAAATATGGTCTGAATTGCATAAAACAAATAAAATAAAAGGAAATAACTGCATTTTCACTAAGCATGCATTTTTCACATTAATTAAAGATATCCGAGTTATCAGAAGTGTATGAAGTTTCCGTATGTTTGTGCAGTTGTTGTTGTGTTGTTGTGTCCTTCGGCTTATCCCGGTCAGGGGACGCCACAGTGGAAGTCCGATCCGCTAATGTTTGGTAGTGGATTTTTACGTGCCGAGTTACCAGCCCTGACACACAACCTTCAATGAAGGCACGCCCATTCACGCATGCCTCCACACAAAAGACGCTCTAGCTGAGAATCGAAAGGGACAACGTCTTGTTGTGAGGCGACAATGCTACCGCAGTACCACTAAAGTTATTTTACAAAATACAGCCATTTCAGAGCATATTTTACAAATACAGTATTTTGAAGCATTTACTGTGCATTTGAATATTATTATGAGCTCTCACAGCACAGCTTGTTTGTACATAATTACAAGGACCATATTTTTCAGTGTGTTGGTGCACACTTTGTTGGCATGGCAGATGGATTTCAAAAACCCAATGCACTTGTGTTTGACAGTAATATTGCAGAGAACTGGAGAGTGTTTAAGCAAGTGTGCAACATTTTCATACAGGCTGCATTTTATGGTAAAGATGACTGTACAAAGACATTTATTTGACTTAATTTAGCTGGGTCAGAAGCCATTGAAAGGGAGTGGTCATTTGTGTATGCACCTGCTATCTTTGCAGGAGAGGGGGAAAACCTTCATATTGCGGTACTGGCTGAGTCAAGGGAGGACCCTGAGTGCTTAAAATGTAAATTTGTAGAAATATGTAACCCCCCAGACAAACATTAAAATGGCAAGGCAATTATTTTACACAAGGGATCAAATGCCTGGTGAATCTTTTGCAGCATATATAACTGATTTGAGAAATAAGCCTAAAGTGTGCATATTTGGTGATTTAAGGGATGAGATGAGAAAAGACAGACTTGTGTCTGGTAATAAAGATGATGCAGTGAGAAAGATTTTGCTTCATGTTGGTGATTTCACTTTGAATAAGGCCACTGAGATTTGTCAGATAAATGAGCTCACAGAAAAGCACACAAATATGTTTACAAATGAGAAATGCATGCTTCCAGTAACCTTTAGAGCTCATTTTTATAGTATGCAGCACGTGGTTAAAAGGAACAGGGCCAAGCACATGGCAGCACCTGTAGCCCCTGCAGCACTCGCTGGTAAACTCCAAAGCTTTCCAGCAGGTTCCAGAGTTCGCACAGTCTCAATGAAGCATAATAGTGAGTCAGCAGACTCAAAGCATGAGCCCCAACCTAGTTTCTTGTAATTTTGGTGGAAATCATGAATCTAAAAGGGAGAAATGTTTAGTTTTTGTCAGCAATGCCACAAATGCAATAACTGGAATAATTTCAAGAGGTTTTGTAAATCAAAAGGCACACATTATTTTATTAAAAGGGAACATTTCAAGAAACAAGTTGATCAATTAGAAAGCTGTGACCCTGCGTCATGTACTTTTTATGTTGATACTGTGTCAATGCTTAATGAAACAGTCACTGCAGTAGATTTATGGACAAAGAATTACATACTTTGTACTGTTCAGCTAACTGGAAAACCGACAGAGCTCAAAGGTGACATAGGTTTCAACTGCAATGTTATGTCAGCAGAAATATTTGCTAGAGTATGTGTTGGTGAAAGGTTTGATTTGGCAAAATGTGTGAAGCGTGTTGCTTATGGTGGTGAAGAAATTCAAACTTGAAGGCTCAGTACTGCTTTCATGCTATTCGCCTGGAAGACGTTATGACTTGTTATTTTATGTGGCCAGGAGGCACATCCAGTCATTATTAGGGCTCAGAGACAATTTGAAAATGGGACTACTTTCATTAATAAGGAAACCCATTATGTTAGCTTGAAAGACCACTACTCTAATTTCTCCCAACATACTTTTTCTACTTATTTTGATCTTTTCTAAGACAAACTAGGCAAGCTTCCAGTTGTGTACTCCATGAAGTTAGATCCAGATCTCAGCCCTGTTATCAGGCTAGCCCAGAAAGTTCCAGTAGCTATTCAGAACAGTCAAAGCTGAGATAGATAAAATGGTGTAACAAGGTGAGATTTGTCCAGTAGATGAACCAACTGAGTGGGTATCTTCCATGGTGGTAGTTCATAAGAAAAGCTCAGATGACATTAGAATATGTATTGATCTATGAGATTGAACAAAGCACTAAAAAGACCTCATCATCCAATGCACACAGTCAAATAAGTCGCTGCTCTTTTGTCAGATGCCACTGCTTTTCTTTCTTAGATGCAAAGAGTTCATTTTGGCAAATTTTGCATGACAAGAAATCCTCATTGCTAACTACTTACAGTACTCAATTTGAAAGGTACAGATTTTTGAGAATGCAATTTGGGATAAATTCTGCAAGTGAAGTCTTTCAGCATGCAACGGAGCACATTTTTTCTGGGTATCCTTGTGCTATTTTAGTAGACGACATATTAGTAATAGGTATGGTGAAGCTGAGCATGGCAAAAACCTCAGAAAAGTTCTGGAAAGAGCACATCAAGTGAATCTTAAGCTCAATCAACATAAATGCAAATTCAGGCTATGAGAAGTAACTTATGTTGGTCATTTATTTACCATCTCATGCCTATGACTAGACCCTTCCAAGCAAACAGACATTCTTGAGATGCTAGCTCCAGACAATGTTCAAGCCCTGCAACATTTTCTTGGCATGGTTATCTACCTAGGCAAGTGCATTCTAAACTTGAGTCAAATATCAGCAGCACTCAGAGAGCTAATATGTAAAGATGTATCCTGGTCTTGGTTAGAACAACACCAAAAAGCATTTGATGTCCTGAAACAGAGAATTGCCATTCCGCCAACTCTCAGATATTTTGATTTTCACAAGCCAGTCACTCTTTCATGTGATGCTTCAAGATTTGGTCTAGGTGCAGTCATTCTACTACCTGTTGCCTATGCATTGAGAACTCTTACCCAAACTGAAATGCAGTATGCTCAGATTGAGAAAGAGCTTTTGGCAATTGTGTTTTCATGTTCAGAGTTCCATTATTATGTTTATGGTAGACCTATCCAGATTGAAACAGACCACCAACCTCTAATCACTATTTTGAGAAAGTCTATGAATAAAGATCCAGCTAGATTGCAACACATGATGTTGAGATTGCAAAAGTATAATTTCACTCTTGTCTACAAGAAAGGCAAACTTCTTTATCTTGCTGATACATTGTCTGGATAGCCCAGAAACACCACTGAACAGAATGAGAATCCTCTGGATTCAGCAAGCTCTGCATGGAGTACAGGAATAGTGCAAGAGCTGCTGCATGCAATATGACCAACAAGTGATCCAGGATCGAGTCCCCGAGATGTGAACGGGCGCGCCTACACTATTCCCGCACGGACACTACTGCCATATGCTAATTACCTCATCTGCTGATGAAAACCATGCAAATGAGGTGAATGAGGAAGCAGGCAGTCATCTGTGCAGGAATAGTGTAACATGCAGAAATGTATTTGGTTACTAACCGAATACATTTCTGCAAATTACAAATTAAGGCATGACAGCTTGAAAGAAAGCATGTATTCAATGTTGTAGGCATGACAATAGCCAAATATATGGCCATTGGCATGAAAAATAGTTGCAATATTATAAAAAAAAAATGTTTTGTTTTGGCCAATCTCGACTGTTTAAGCATAGGACAATGGTGCGCAAATGGGATCGCCACTAAAATAAGAAAAAAGGGAGAAATAAGCTTATATACCCAAATCAGCATTTTGCCATAATAGTCAATGGCATGCATAAGACAACAATACCAGGGAATAATGGTTGTTAAGGGGGAAGACTCAGTGTGAATGTGGTAACTATGGTTTCTGTAAATGAGGGGATTGATACTGAATCACAGATTTCCTCTCATTGTTAGCTTGAACCCAACCATGTAAGTGCAGCAACACCATTGTATAAGTATAAAAGTTGGATTACCTCATAAGGGGAAATGTCATGCATGCTGTAAGCTTATTGGAACTGTGGTGCCTGTGTTTGACCTTAGCTAAGCAAAGCTAGGGAAGGGGGTGTGTCTCACATTGTTGAGCACTGTTTTCCTTGCTTAAATGGATGTGCGCACCATGCACTGGGTTTTAAACAAACAAAAAAAAAAAACAGGAAGTAGTAGCTCTGTTCACATCTGAGCATTGGGTATGCATGGCGCACCTCGGGGCTTAAATGGGAAGCCAGTGGGAAGGGAAAACAGCAGTATGAAGGCAATCAAGGAGAACTACCATAGCTGGCAGGTGGAATGTATCAGAATCAGCCAATTACACAATCAGCAGCCCAGCACACTTCTATAAACTATGCAAACACCTTTCAGTCTGTTTTTTTCCCACAAACTCTGCACCACTGGTGTGCACAGATGGGGAAATTTTACCTGACAAGACTAACAAAATGCTAGGGGCTGCTGTCACTCTCATACATCAATATGTGCAAGAGACTGAGGGTGGTGAGGATGTGAATGTTGATGATCATCCCACAGTGAGGAGGAGGAGAAGAGTGTACAGACCCAGGATAACCTACCAGGGGCTACATGAGCTGGAGATAGTGGAGCACTATAGGGTGGACAGGGACATTATACAGCAAATTGTTGAGCTCTGCCGGCCCCACCTCACACACAGAAGCAACAGAGGGGAACCCATCCTAGTGGATACCAAGGTATGTGTAGGCTTAAGAATACTAACCACAGGTACCTTCCAAAGGACAACTGGGGATATCATGGGGATCTCACAGGCATCAGCATCCAGGGTACTCCACCATTTCCTGGATGTCATGTCACCACATGTCGGTGAGCCCATATATTTCCTCAACACCCATGAGGCGTTGACCAGCAATATGCGTCTCTTCCACCAAATAGCAGAATACCCTGAGGTAGTGGGTGCTATAGACTGCACGTACATACACATCAAAGCACCACCTAGTGAGCGGCGGAGGGTCTACATAAACCACAAGGGCTTCCCTTCCATCAACTACCAGGTCATGTGTGATGCCCAGGGCATTATCTTAATTGTGTGTGCTGGCAGCCCTGGAAGCTATCACGACTCCCACATCTGGCATATGGCACAGCTGTACCAGTCATTTGCTAGTGGGGATATCCCATTGGGCCACCTAGTGGGGGATGCTGGCTATGCACTGGAGCTGTGGCTGATGACACCCCCCAGAAATGCACACACACCTGAACAAGAACTCCATAATGAGGCACACGTACAAACCAGAATCATAATAGAGCGTGTGTTTGGGATGCTCAAGTCACGGTTCACTACCTGGACATATCCAGTGGAGCCTTGCAGTACTCTCCAGCTACATGTACACAAATGTTCATAGCATGTGCCATGCTACACAATATGATCCTGCGGAAACAGCTGCAGCAGGAACAGCATGAGACAAGGTCACACAGCCCCCCACCATTGACAAGGCCAGCACAGGCACAGACTGACTTGGAGGAGTAGCAACCTGAGCCTGCCCCTGTAGGCAGAAGGAGGCATGCCCAGTATGGCCAGACCTTGGCAAAGAGGCAACGCATAGCACATACACTGACATGGTAGGGACCCAGGAAATGACACCTCTCTCTGACGCGCACATACAGTAAAAGGGATGCCAAACATGACACTACCTGGGCTTTGCCATGTATAGGGAGTGTATTATGTGCATCCAACACAGTCAGCCCTCCAGCACCATCCTCAGTACTGTCCCAGCCACAAGGTAAATCACTCTTCCTATCAATTACTGAAGGGAGTAGTATGTTCTGATAGCTGTATCTATGGTATGGACACAAGCATGCAAGGGAATAGGGTGGCTGAATGGGATGGCAGCAGATAGTACACACCTCTATGGGCAGCATGAAATCCGTAACAAATACTATTGTCAAAATACTAGGCAGTACTAGACAAGGTGACAAATCCCACTGCAGGACATGTGGTGGCCCAAATATGTGTCCATAGGACACACACATGCATGTCATTGAGGCTGACATACCTACCACCAGCCTCAGCCAGCAGGACAGGTGTAGATTACAATAAAGAAAGGCTTGGCTAAGGCCTTCAATTAATGGCAATGGTGAACAGCCCCCCCCCCCATCTAGACCTACACAGACAGACTACAACAGGTCTGGCAGTTGTATGTCAGTTCTGAAGAGTAGGAAGTCCAAAACTGAAATGTAGGTCAAAAAAACCTAAGATCTGTACTCTACTGATATGCCTCCAGTCTGCATGATAGGTCAGAATACAGTATGAAATGGAAGCCAACAGAGTACCTGAAATACCAGTACAGTCATAGCAAATGTTTAAAGTCGTCAGTTTTGCCCACCCCTCCACAATTCTATTTAGAAATGCAATAACATGTAAGTGTGAGGAGTAATATCAGTGGAGCACAAATTTCCCGAGCTGGCCCAATCTACAGGATATATTGTTGCATGTGTACAATATGCAGGAGTCTGTGTGTTAGGTTGTTGTGTGTTCAATATTGTCTGGAAGTGGTCAAAACATAGGTATGGAGAGTTGTGTCTTGGTGGCCTATGGGCAGTACTGTTCTGACAACTGCAGTGCCAACCACAATGCTTCTCAGCAATACCATGTCAGCAGTTGTCCATACTCACTGTCCAGATGTCAATATCTGTCACCGTCTGAAAGATGGACACGTCATGAAAGTGGGCCCAACATACACAAAGAACACAGGTGGAAGTACCCTAGACAATGCATAAAATGTAACTGTCAACAGCACACAACTTTGGAATTGCACATACAGGTTAGCAGCACATTAGTTGTCCGTGTAGTATGGAATACTGATGTAGTCTAGCCATTCATTGGCAGACCACAAAAGGCACAGTTATGAAGTAATAAGAGACTGCCTACGTCCCCGCACAAGGCTGCATTAGGGAAATGTCCTAGGTATATCTGTGAGTCAGCTGCAAGTAGCTTCCATATCACACATGCACTCAGCTCACCCCACAATCAGACACAGGTTTATCACAGGTCATATCCTTGCTGTTAGGAATGAGTACAGTATGATCCACTTCTGTATGGGAATACACACAGAATGCAGCATGCTAAAGAGGTGCCTATGCAGGTGTGCCCCTAGCTGTAAGCAGAACACTGCATGCATCCAGACCAATGGATCAATATGGACAGGAACTATTGCCATTAACACCTCGCACACTTACCCTGTCACCCTAGGGGAATCCACTGGCTCACAGCCTGGGAATGTAGGAGTGACAGAATGCACTGGCCAGCTACAGATGCCCTGCATCACTACCAAATGGCCTACAGTCCTCTGTCAAAGGCCTGTGCCTCACCTGTAGTGCCAATGTATGGCATCTCATAGGGTCCCAACTAACAAACTAACACAGTCAACAGAACACAAATGCAAGACCATGTTGACAAATCCCAGTAGCATGCCCCCCATGTCCTGCTGCATGAACTGTGGACTAATCCATAAATACTACTGGGAGGAAGGGCCAACCCAATGCTGAGATATCGCTCACATAATGTTAGGAAGAGGATAGAATAACAGAGTGGGAGGGTGTAGAAGCATGGACATCATAGAGTGTGTGAAGTCTGAAACTCTGATGTATGCCCACACTATCCTGCCTGCAAACCCAGTAATGGGTGGCTACAAAGCTGCTCATAAACCACAGTGTGAAGGGGACTGACCAGATATATGAGCCCTGCCTCTGGATAACCTGGGTGAATCTGTACAGCTGAGAGGTACGGCCACAGCAGGATATGGCCATTCTGTTAAGTCAACACATGTACAAGAAGGGAATCCTCAGACACCATAGTACCAAGGTGCTGGACCATTTACACAGACCCATCATCAAGTGTCTGTAGCTACTCCTCCAGAATGGCAGGAGTGTGCAAGAATGTGTAGGCTGTGGACCACAATACTGAACTCAGCTTCATTCATCTTGTATTTCCCAGTAAATAACTGTGAGCAAATAATTATATCTGTCAGTAGTTGATAACATAACACACCACAGTGTAAAACAGTATATAAGTCTAAATATCTCTGCTAACACCAACCATGTAACACAAGTAGCACAGACAGCAATAGTTACAGTATCCCCCTATGTGTCATCCATTGTGACTCCATTTTGTCTACCTATCTACAGATATCCTGCAGAAACACGTTGCTAGCTGTAGGTGTAGAACACCAAACCCTGGCCTGGAGTACAACCCTACTTGGAATGGATTCACACTCTCAATACAGAAGGTCATACTGGGCATGCTCCTACACTTAGAGAAATTATGCCCATGTCTGACAACACAGTGGACTATACATATCTCTCATTCGCATATGTCTGTGCAAACACACCAAATTGTACACCATTTATGCTTCACACACACTGGATAGGAATATTCACACATATCCATGGCCAACACACTGCAATATGTCAAGCACATACACAGAGATGTGGGGAAGAGACAGACAGTGACAGAGAGAATTTCATTATGAGGCCTGTCCCATCCACTACACATCCAACTGGTCGATATCACATGATGTGCAGATGTCAATCGCTGTAGACATTCCTTTTGGTAGCCCTCAGCCCTATAGTGTCGGGTTCATATTATGTTGTCAAATGACAACAATTTTGAACACTCAGAAGAGCAAAACTGCCAAATATCGAAACTTTTATTGTGGGGGGCTGCTCCCCCCCACACCCCCCAATAAATAAATATATATATATATATATATATATATATATATATATATATATATATACCAACTCCGAGATCGCACTACAGTGAGGAAAGGGCAAATATTCCAATCTTCACTGTACTGTGATCCCACAATCTGAACTTTAATATGTGGCAGTTTCGCTCTTCTGAGCATTCGACATTGTTGTCATTCAACAATGTAATAGGAACCCTATAGTGTCTGTGGTGCTTGTGATAACTGTGTAACACGAAAGTATAAATCAGTATTCATGTAGTATTTGTATACTCAGTCATGTCAAATTTTATTTTTTTTATTTTATTTTATTTAGGTTTGATGACTAGGGAAGTCCACTGGGTCAAGAAGAGCCTGTTTTCAGTGGAGGCCCGGGGAGAAAAGCTCCACAATAATTGCAATTTACATTTCACATGTTACAAAAGGACATAGTTCATACAGCTAATTAAACATTTATAGATAAGCTCCATAATATTTGCAACTGGCTTATCACAATGTTACAAAAATGAAAAGACATAATTCAATACAGAAATTTCAACATTTACATAAAGTGAATATTTTTTTTCAGTTGTAGGTTTAACATTTCAAAATATACAGTTACTAGCCATTAGTAGGTTAGGAAAATATGCATGGAGATGGAAATAGTATATTTGAGATTGGAGTGTATAGTACAATAGGTATTAGAGAGAAAAATTAGTTTTTGGTAGGGCAGAGATTGTTTTGGGTGGGATGAAGTAATAGTAGAGGTAGTTGGATGAGTCAGTGCAAGGTGGAATGAGGGGGTAGAGGGCTTTAAGTTGGAGCGTGGCAAGGGCATTCCCATTTGGAAGAAAGATGAGAGAGTAGCTGAGATTTGAAATTTGTATGGTTAGGTAGGTTACATAGGTGTGTGGGGAGAGAGTTCTGCTGTTTAGCTAAGGAGTGGGACAGCAGTAGATGGCCAGGAGGTCGTGCAGGTTTGAGGACCTGAAGGAGATTTTAATTTTTGGATCTGAGTGAGCGGTTGGGAATGTAAAGTTTTAAGGAAATAGTGAGAGCTGGGCAGTTGGCAGGTTTACAGATGAGCTTGTGGGCAATGGTGAGTTGTAGGTAACTGAGGTATTTGGGTAGTTCAAGCCAGTTGAGGGTGAGGAGGGAATGGCAGTGGCGGGTGAGTTTTTTGAATCAATTGCAAATAGGATTCAAGTTTGGACCGAAGGCCAAGATGGAAATTGGTGAAAAGAGGGGCACCATACATAACAGAGGGAATTAGGAAGGTGGATGTAAGAGTTTGACATGTAGAGGGGCTTAGGTGGGTTTTCTTGATTGCAGAGTGATGTGGGTGTCAAATTTTAGTTCTTCATCAATAATGATGCCAAGAAGCTTGGTGCTGGGAACGATTTCAAGGAGGGTGTTGTTTTAGCTCTGTATGTTGAATGTGGATTTGTCAATGAAGTTTTTGGTAGAGGAAAAACATTAGTTTGGTTTTATTTGCATTTAGTGCCAAATGGTTACACTGCATCCAGGTTTCTGTTTTAGAGAAGTCTAGTTGGGTTTTTGCTAGGAACTCGAAGGGGGAGAAGGCTGAACAGATGATTGTTGAGTCGTTTGCATATCAGATGATAGATGAGTCTGGAATGGATTGGTGAAAGTTGTTAATAGGTTGAAGAGAAGAGGGCCAAGAACAGAACCATGTGGGAAACCTGTGGGTGTGGGAAGTAAAGGGGAGGTTGAAGTATTCCATTGGATAGCTTGTTGGCGGTTGGGAAAGTAACTAGAAAACCACGCAATGGTGGTGGAAGAGAGGTGTAGGGTGAAGAGTTGGGATATAAATAGGGTGTGTGAGATGGTGTCAAAGGCCTTTGACATATCTAGGAATAGTGTAAATAAGAACTTGCCTGAGTAGCGTTCGAGGTTTATGGTTTCAAGAAAGGAAAGAAGGGCAGTCATGATGCTGTGGCCAGGGCGGAAGCCATGCTGGGTAGGGGAGAGGAGATTGTTTAGTGTTAGGTGTGCCAAGCATTGTGCTTGCATTGTTTTCTCTAGTATTTTAGAAAGAGGGAAAAGGATGGCAATAGGCCTAAAGTTGGTGGTATCAGTATTTTTGCCTTTGTGGAGGGGGATGATGTAAGCATGGTGCCATATAGAAGGGACATATGATTCTTGTATGGATCTATTTATAAGAATAGAGATGGGATAGGCAATTCTGTGTGCAGACTATTTGAAGAAGGTGGGTGTAAGGTTGTCCAGTGCATTGCAACAGGGTTTGAGTTTGAGGAGAAGTCTTTTTATAGTGTTTGTGGGGATGGGCTTGAGGCAGAAGGATGTGGAGGAAGGTTGATGATTGGTGTGGTGTTTGGGGCAGGAGAAGGTGGTGGTGGAGCAGGTGGTGGGAAGGAGGCTGATAGTTTAGCTATGCAGTCCATGTAGAATGAGTTGAACTGGCTGGCTGGCTGTCTCAAGGTTGGAGAGGTTGAGGTCTGGGCAGGGGTTTTCTTTGTTGCCAGGATGCAGCATGGATAAGATGGAGTCCCAGAATTCTGAGGGGTTTGTTGAGTGCAAGGATTGGAGTTTGGAGTATTGGGCTTTGCGGTCTTAGAGTGTTTATGTTTTTGATATTGTTTCCATTTTTTGTCCCTTTGGTGCAAGGCTAGTTTAGTATCTTTTGATAACCATGGGCAAGGATTGGTTTTGATATGTTTGGTTCAAGGGGGTAGCTTGTTGATTGAGAAGGGTTAGGAATGAGTGGTTAAAGTAGGAAACGGCATCATCTAGACGAAGGGTTTTCAGAGGGGACCAGTCAGTATGCTTTAAGTATTCAGAGAAAGTTAGAGGGTTGAAAGAGGAGAGGTTGTGGGTTTGGATGTACTGGTGTTGTTTATGCATTGGAGATTAGAGACAGTTGGCGAAGCCTGGTAGGTGATTGTTGAGAGGATCAGGTAATATTCCAGCTTTGGTGCTAAGGTTTGGGTGAGTTGTTAAGATCCAGTCAATGATGGTACCAGAGGTACCATCTTTATTTGGTCTGGTTGAAGATTGTACTAGTTGGGAGAAGTTGTACAGAATGATTGTGTGGAATGGGGCTTCAGAGTTAATAGCATTCCAGTTGAAGTTGGCATCACAAAGTATATTTATAAATGTAAAGTTGTGTTTGACTGAGTGTGTGTGAGTGCTTCCAGAGGAATGATTTATGGCCCATTCACACACACTGCATTTCCCATTGCCCATGTTAGTACTCCTGCTGATGTCAGTCACCTTAAAATAAATCATAGCCCAAATCTCAGCCCTGTAAGCTCTGTGGTGCTAACATTAACTGTGTAATACTGTATTGTAGCAAGCTAGTTAGATAGGAGTTCCAATCCCAGGCATGGTAACTTTTAAACTATGTGTATGTGTTTGGAGATGAATGATTCTGTGGCCATTCACATTCACAAATCATCCTATTGCCCTACTTTAGCACTCCTGCTGATGTCTGTCATCTTGAAATAACCCTTTGGCCAAGTCTCAGCCCTGTAAGCTACATGACACTTGCAATAACTGTGTAATACTGTAGTGTAGCAAACTAGTTAGATAGGAGCTCTAATCCCAGACATGGCAACTGTTAAACTGTGTGTGTATGTGTGTGTGTGTGTGTGTGTGTGTGTGTGTGTGTGTGTGTGTGTGTGTGTGTGTGTGTGTGTGTGGAGATGAATGATTTTGAGGCTATTCACACTCACTACATCCCCCATTGCTCTACTTTAGCATGCCTGTTGAAATAACCCTTTGGCCAATTCTCAGCCTATAAGCTACGTTGCGCTTGCAATAACTGCTTAATACTATAGTATAGTACAGCAAACTAGCTAGGTAGGAGTTCTAATCCTGGTCCTGGTACCTGTAATAATGTGTGTGTTTGTGTGAGAGAGTGTGTGTGTGTCTTTGTTGACACTTGATTTTGTGGACATTCACACTTACTACACTTACCTTACCCCTCCTTTAGCACTGCTGCTGATGTCACTCACCTTCAAAGATACCTTTGGACAGTTCTCCAACATGTAAGCTCTGTGGCATGTGTGAAAATGCATAACACAGTAATAGCAATACATAGCTAGGTAGGGGCTCTAAAGTCAGTACTGGCAAGTGGGAGTGTCATCATTATCCTGTGTGGGTGTTGGGGTGATTGTGTAATAACAGGCTCCATTCCAGTGCGGGTGTTGTTACATTATTATATTGAGGACCTATATGTCACAATGTCCACATTACAAGGCCAAAAGTTGTCAAACACTGTAGAGGTTGTTGTAGACAATCCACAGCCAAAAGTGTCTACTGCCATGTGCAATGACTATGTGATACTATGGATTAATGAACAATATAGGCAACCATTATAATACCCAGAGACCACTCTCCACCCATGGATCATACACAGATATGCTTGACTCTTTCTCTCTTCCTTTCTTCCTTTCTTTCTTTCTTTCTTTCTTTCTTTCTTTCTTTCTTTCTTTCTTTCTTTCTTTCTTTCTTTCTTTCTTT